>NC_135820.1:27073071-27373071 GCF_964213995.1 Mustelus asterias | reverse complement strand
CGATTCTAATCGGTTTGTCGCAGCTCGATGGCTACTCTGGATTTTATCGGGACTATTGGCGATGAGGACGAGGTTCCGGAGGAGGAAGAGGAGACGGGGTCTGAGGGAGAGGTGAGGCTGGGAGTGGGCCTGGCGGTGGGGATTTGTGGCCTCGGCCGCCCCTGGCGCAGCCTCTGGTTCCACACGGTTCCCCATACTATTCACACACACACAGTCAACTGCGTGATCCCAGGGCCATGTGGAGCACCGCTTTGGGTTGCGAACGCCTCCCGGTTTGAACTGGAGTTTCCAGGAACCGAGGATCAATCTCCAGGACACCAGGGGGCAAATCATACGGACGTTTAAAAATATTGTGTATTGTGTCTTCTATTTTCGTTGAACATTTCTCTCCGCCAGATTTAAAAATACTTAAAATGGGGCAAGATGGTCGAGGGGGAAGGCAAACAAGAACAAAGTGCTGGAAAATTTCAGCAGGTCTGACAGCATCTGTGGAGAGAGAAGCAGCTAACGTTTCAAGGTTGGAAGAATCTTTGTCAGAAAAAATTGCTGTTTGGCTGACAGTCATCAATTGAACAACGAGTTTGCTTTCCAGTTGGCTAGTACATCACAAGGATGGATGTGTTGGCCGATTAATGGCTGGAGGATGGGGCGGGGGGGGGGGGGGTCCATGAGGAAATCTCCAGTAATACATTTAATTGCAGTTGGCAACCCTTAAGCAGGTTGCCACAAAAAAGGCAACAGGATAGTCGTCAACTGTGGCTCAGTTGGTAGCACACTAGCCTCTGATTCACAAGGTTCTGGGGTCAAATCCCATTCCAAGGCCTGAGTATCTGTACAGTGATTGAGACTGGCACCTCTGTGCAGTACTGAGGGAAACACAGTAAGAGTTTTAACAACACCAGGTTAAAGTCCAACAGGTTTATTTGGTAGCAAATGCCGTTAGAAATCATCATAGAAACCCTACAGTGCAGAAGGAGGCCATTCGGCCCATCGAGTCTGCACCGACCATAATCTCACCCAGGCCCTACCCCCACATATTTACCTGCTAATCCCTCTAATCTACGCATCCCAGGACTCTAAGGGGCAATTTTTAACCTGGCCAATCAACCTAACCCGCACATCTTTGGACTGTGGGAGGAAACCGGAGCACCCGGAGGAAACCCACGCAGACACGAGGAGAATGTGCAAACTCCACACAGACAGTGACCCGAGCCAGGAATCGAACCCGGGACCCTGGAGCTGTGAAGCAGCAGTGCTAACCACTGCGCTACCGTGCCACCCATTGCTTTCGGAGCGCTGCTCCTTCGTCAGATGGAGTGGAAATCTGCTCTCAAACAGGGCACAGAGGCTCAGTCCAATGCCAGCATCTCCACATCAGTACTGAGAGAGCAGCACTGCATTGTTGGAGGTGTTGTTTTTCAGATGAAACGTTAATATGATGCCTCATCTGGCTACTCAGGTAGATGTAAAAGATCCAATCTCACTGTTTTGAAGAAGAACAGAGGAGTGTCTCTCTAGCCTGGCCAATCTTTATCCTTAAGACAACATCATAAAGAAATAGATTATCTGGTCATTAGCATATTGCTGTTAGGAGTTTGCTGTGTGCAAATTGGCTGCTACATTACAATAGTGACTACACTTCAAAAAGTACTACTTTGGCTATAAAATACTTCCATGCATCCGGTGGATGTGAAAGGCACTATATAAATGCAATTCTTTGGTTATCGCTCAGGGTTTAATTTTCCTCCACCGGCTGCGGTAACCAGGCCGCCATCTTGGATGTGTTGGAAGCTACCCCCAGGGGATCCTTCACCATGGTAGATAAAAGCATTTATATTGTGCAAGGCGAAATAAATTGTGTCATTGGATATATTAAAAAGGTTTTTGAAGTAGGAAGTTCCAGAAATTAAAGTTGAGATAGCTGAAGATCCTGTCATTAGGGAGGGAATGCAGAAAGTCAGAGGATTGAATGATGTAGGCCATTTGTTAATGTACATGGTATGTAACTGCCAGGTTTGGCCATATGACTGATACCAAAGTCAAATCCTTTTCAATGAATTGCTCTGAGATTTCAGGTGAAGTATTTTAAGTCTTAAGTGTTCCTGTACTTAAACAAGTCTCTCTATCTTTGGTAATTATCAGCCACCAAGTGTGGTCGCATTTACCCACCTTACCTCTAGTCTGATTAGTTTTTTTCTTATCCAAGGTTCTTAATGTAATTCTTTGTGTCATCTGCAAACTTGCTATTTCCATGATGCCTTTATTCAAGTTATAAATATAGACAGTGAAAAGCAACTGACATTATCAAAAGTTCTCTGTGCGAGAATGCAACTGATTATTCATTCAAATCAAGATCTTTCAAGGAGAAGAGGGAGACAGTGGTTTAGAGAGGAAATTCTAGAACTTCGGACCTTGGCAACTGAAAGCACGGTTGTCAATGATGGAATGAAAATCCTCAGTGTTGTGCAAATTCTCAGAGCACATGGGTGAATAGGATTTGGTGTAAGTTAGGATAAAGGCAGCAGAGTTTTGGGTGAGCTCAAGTTTATGGAGAGTGCATGATGCGAGTCTGGTCGGGATAGCATTTAGTTGAGCCTAATGGTGACAAAGGCTTGGGCGCGTGTTTCAGCAGCAAATGAGCTGAGGTGGGGCTGAGTCAGGCAATGTTTTGCAGGAACAAGGATATGTAGTTAGAAGCTCAGGGTCACATAAGATGCCAAGGTTTTGTTCCACCTCAGATCGTGTCTGGGGAGGGGAGATTGAATCAGTAGCTAGAGAACACGGTTTTTAGCGTGGACTGAAAAAGATGGCTTATTTGGAGAGAATTTCTGTTCATTCATTATAGGAATCAGACAAGAAGTGTGATAATTCAGACATAGTGGTGGGATCAAGTGAGGTCGTGATGTAGAGCTGAGTGTTGTCAGTGTACATGTGGAAACCAACATGTTTTCAAATGATGTAATTGAGGAGCAGCATGTAGATGAGAAATAGTAGGGCATCAAGGTTAGATTCATGGGGAAACTCCAGATTGGAAGTGTGGGAACGAGAAGAGAAACTGTTGCACGCAATTCTCTGATGGAAGACTAGATAGATAGGAGTAGAAGCAGACGGATGTAGTACCATCCAAGTGGACTACAGAGGATAGTGTGGTTAAGTGTCTCAAATGCTGCAGGCACATAGAGGTTGAGGAAGGATAGTTTACCTCTTGTCATATAGGATGTAATTTATGATTTTTGATAAGGGCCACATGAGTGCTGTATTTGAGATGGAAACCTGATTGAAAAAATTAACTCATGTAATTTCAGGGAAGATTTGGGTAACGAGAGCACACTCGAGGAGAGGTGTGAGAGGTTGAAAATGGAGAGAAATGAGAGGTTGAAAATTAAACGTTTGCAATGATAGCGAGGTCAAGGTTCTTTTGGGGAGAGGGTGGACAATAGAAGACAAGGCATGGGTGAGCTTTGCAATCCAGGTTGACCATAGAATAGGAAGCAGTTTAGACAGGAAAGTGGAACCCAGCAGTGTTTTATGTTTACATTTACAACTTCTGCTGGTGAATCTTTCTTGTTGCTGATGGTCAATTGGAAACGATAGAGCTAATACAGAATGTAACAATGTTTATTATATACAAAGCCATGGATATTTATAATGTAAGTTTAGATTATAATGATTTAAAATGTAGGTTCTTATGATAATGTGTGTTGATTATGATGGTATAAAGTATAATGTCTAGTGGGTTTTATTTGAGTTTAGTGAATAAACCAAATTAACCTGTAAAGAAAACGTTGCAAAATAGTTGATTCTGTAAATAATGTTTGGTAGGGAAGTTTTGGTTTGAGCAGAAATGAGTGCAATTGGACTGACTTTCAAAACAGAGGGCCTAAGGAATGTCATGGAAACCGATAGCAATCAGAATGGGTACCCGCTGAAATCAGGTTACTGAGTATCAACTGGAAAGAAAGAGCTTGATTTATACAGTGCCTTTCATGCTGTCAAGAGCCAAAGTGCTTCTCAGCCAATTAAATGCCTTTAAATGTAATTAATGTAGTTACATAGACAACATGGTGGATAATTAGTGCAGAGCAAGATTGCATCAATAGATGAATGGCTACATTCTGTGTGTTTTGTAGCGTATTTTGAGGGAGGAATGTTGACTGAGATGCAGGGGAGAACTACCCACTCTTCATTGAATGCCAAGGGAGAATCTTGGTTTAATGTCTCATCTGAAAGGCTGTGCTTTCAACAGCACAACATTCCCTCAATGTCAGTCTAATATGTTAGAATCTGTTATTTACTTGAGGGAATCAGTTGCCACTCCATTGGATTCTATGTTTTTTGACACATAAATTGAAAGATTATTCAATAAGCTTTACCAGGTAGAACCAATGAAGTTTGCAGAGTAAATTTAAAGTAGTTGTTTTCTTTTAAATAGGTCACAGGTACCTATCCTTCTGTTGTGTTATCTTTGCAACTGATGCAGCTTAGTTGGGACTGTACAGAGTCGGGATACAGATTAACTCGCTCAGAATTTGATTTATGGAATTCTAATGACTGTAAAGAAAACTGGTCGGAAAACAACTGCTTAAGTTTCCAGTCAAGAGGGAGAATTGTTATTTTAATTCACCTCTAAGCTTTAGATCAAAACTGAGAACAGAAAACGATGCTGGGAGGAGGAACTGTAGCACAACTTAAAACTAGAAATCGGCAGCAGCAAGAGGGTTTGGAATCGGGAAGGAGAATAGCTGTTTATATATCACATTGTTAGAGAAATGTGGCTAATACCAGCCAGTAATAGCAGCTGGGAATGAACTGTTCCCACAACACTACAATATTTTAACTGCAACTCTTTCTCCACGAGCTTCAGCCCTGGCTCTTACTGCTTATTTAAAGTTGCTGAACTTGGGAGACATTTTGCACTGCTCCACCAATCTTTGGAACAGTCATACTCCCAATAATAGCTGTCAGTATATAAATATCCAAGCCCTGGTTTGTAGAGTCCTAAGTTCCAAAGCAATTAATAGCTATTAATTTTAATATAAGATTGCTTCTCAAGCTAACGAAAGATTGAACCATTGGACTTGATGGCCTGAATGGTCTTCAATGCATAGTGACTTGGACTCACTGGAAGTTCCCTTTTCAAAGCATCTGTCCTTTATTTAATGCTGATCTGAGTTGTACTCATCATGTTCTGTTTTATGCTGCCTGGGAAGAAACAGTGGAAGGTCTGGTCATGTTGCACATCACAATTCCTTGACCTGTGAGACTGAGTGTTCCATTTGTTTGTTTAGGAACCACCTGTCGTCTTACTGAAGAGAAAGAAGTTGAGGAAGAAGTGCGTGGACTTCAGTGAAGATTTTCTGTTCACCGAGAAGGATGGGGAATATGATGACAGCTGGATGGCGGCAGATGTCCTGAGCCAATTGAAAAAGAATGTGAGGATCTGTAACCCTGCCTGACCACAGGCTACATGCACCCTAACATTCTTGAATAGACATCATATTGCTGTTAATGTTGCAGCGTAGTGTTCACTTTTTCTGCTGCAGTGATAAGATGTTCCTGCCCAGAAATGATGCCACAACACTGAGAGAGCTGGTGTTCAATAAGTTACTGTAATCATAGTGAATAGGCCGACTTGGAAGCATTCTTTCCATTTGCTTCTCTGCTAAGTTAAGGATAGTTTGGAAATAAAGTGTGATGACGAATATCTGAAGTATGTGTGTTGATGAGTGTGCATTTCTATCCCATAACATGGACCTCTTTTTGGGATGTGGAGATGCCGGCGTTGGACTGGGGTGAACACAGTAAGAGTTTTAACAACACCAGGTTAAAGTCCAACAGGTTTATTTGGTAGCAAATACCATTAGCTGAAGGAGCAGCGCTCCGAAAGCTAATGGCATTTGCTACCAAATAAACCTGTTGGACTTTAACCTGGTGTTGTTAAAACTCTTGCTCTTTTTGGGAACAGTCCATTGGATTATTAGATCCCTTCAGTGCACTTGTTGACTGTTTGACAAGAGATAGATAGTGGTATTCAGTGCACTGAATGGGTGCTTTACTCTCTGACTCTTGTTGAATGGCTGGCTAACAAAAGTGGGTTAAGAAGACTGTGCACTTAAACTTGGCAACTTGTGAGCTGAAGCCAGGGCCTATGTTTCACTACTGTTCCAGGGAACATAAAAGCTGTGTTCTTAAAACAGCGTTAACTTCATTTTTCTGCTTAATTCCAGAGAGCGCCAACAACCCTGGATGAAAAGATAGATAAAGTGCGAAAGAAACGAAAAAAAGAGGTCAGTTGTTACCAACACACTTGCCAAAGAATTGAATGTCAGAACGTTCAGGTGTATGAAACTCACTGGGACATAGAGCACCCACAAGCTAAATTTTCCCTCCATTTCACCTTTCTTCCCTTTCTATATCCATAACTAATAAAAATCTTGTGCTGCTGACTTTTGCTGGGGGATGGTTTCACTGGAACTAGCAGTCCTTCCGTACCTGTCCAATGGATGTTCTTTATGTGAAACCTAGATATGAAGGAGGACTGCAGGGTTCAGAATTTGAAGCCGATGCTTTTCATATAGGTGCATTATCCAGGGGTAACTTGATAGCAGTCAGCAATGGGAACATTGGTAGATTTGCTTTCTCCTTCCTATTCCAGTAACACCCCAACTCTTAGTTAGGTGGAGACCAATGAACCAAGCACAGACTAAGAATTGAAGCTGAGTCTTTTCTGCCATTGATTACAGTTAGCAGTTCATTCATACACCAAAACATTGGCAAACTTATCAGACTTCGGTGTAGAGTGAATTCCACGGCGAATGGTAATCTAGTGCAAAAGTTAGTAGTATACATGGGAACAGAAAGTCACAATAGGACATTGATAGATCCCTACAGTGCAGACAAAGACCATTTGGCCCATTGAGTCTGCACCAACTCTCTGACAGAACATCTTACCAAGGTCCTATCCCTGTACCCCCAAATATTTACCCTATTAATCTCCCTAACCTACACATCTTGGGACACTAAGGGACAATTTAGCATGGCCAATCCATCTAACCTGCACACCTTTGGACTGTGGGAGGAAACCGGAGCACCCAGTCTTAAGTGCCTCAGGACAACTGGCAGATAGAGTTCAATGTGGGAAGTGTAAGGTTTGAACCTAAGAAAGATAGATCGAAGCATTTTCTAAATAGTGAATTAAGAACTGCAGAGGACCTGAAAGATTTAGGAGTCCATGTTCAGAAATCACAAAAACTGGTGGAGAGGTACTAAAAATATTTTTAAAGATTAAGAATGTGGTGCAAAGAGGTGCAAAATTATTTTACAGTCTACTTCAGGGTATTGCCTTTTTATTTTCACATGAATT
This sequence comes from Mustelus asterias, assembly GCF_964213995.1. Taxonomy (NCBI): domain Eukaryota; kingdom Metazoa; phylum Chordata; class Chondrichthyes; order Carcharhiniformes; family Triakidae; genus Mustelus; species Mustelus asterias. The sequence continues at coordinate 27,365,708 of NC_135820.1, read as the reverse complement.
TGTTTTATTTAACTTAATGGACTCTTTCCTGTCTGAAGGAATTTCAGGAACAAACCATGTGCTTTATAAAGAGAACAATCATTTATCACTGACAAGAACAGAGAATGCTGGAAAACTCAGCAGTTGTGGCAGCATCTATAGGGAGAGTTAGAAGACTGAGGGGTGATTGAAGTATATAAGATCCTGAACAGTCTTGACAAAGTGGATGTGGAAAGGATGTTTCCTCTTGTGTGTGAGTGCAGAACTAGGGGGCACTGTTTTAAAATTAGGGGTCGCCCTTATAGCAGAGGGGTGAGGAAAATTTATTTTCTCTGAGGGTTGTGTGAATTTGAAACTCTCTGCTACTGAAGGCAGTGGAGGTGGGGTCATTGAATATTTTTAAGTTAGTGGTAGATAGATTCTTGTTAGGCAAGGGAATCAAAGGTTATCGGGGTAGATAGAAACTTGAAACACAAACAGATCAGTCATGGACTATTTGAATGGTGGAGCAGGTTTGAGAGTCCAAATGACTTACTTCTGCCCCCAATTCATATGTCCTCCATATGTCTCCATCTTAGCAGACACGTCCCTTAATGAGACCAATAAAAACTATTTGGATCGACAAAAGCACCTATTTGTATTATTATAATCAAACAGCACATTGAAATATTTAATTAAAATCTAAACAATTTATGCACAAATTATAATTGCTTTAATAATACGCTACCGTCTGAATTTCCATGTTTTGTGAGCTTTAGGAATCAAACACCTATCTAAAATTAACCCCATGGTGAAAGTTATGTGCTTGTGGGGAGAATTGGTAGTCAAGAGGATAACAGGTAATGTGTCATCAAAAGGTGTGATGAAGCTGGAGCTGTCTCATTTCACCCTGAAATTTCGAGAGAGTTTTAATCTGGAATCGCACCTCTGAGACAGTGACTTCATCGAATCATAGAAACCCTACAGTGCAGAAAGAGGCCATTGGGTCCATCGAGTCTGCACCGACCACAATCCCACCCAGGCCCTATCCCCACATCCCCACATATTCACCCGCTAATCCCTCTAACCTACGCATCTCAGGACACTAAGGGACAATTTTAGCATGGCCAATCGACCTAACCCGCATATCTTTGGACTTGTCAACAATATGTTCCTACAAATACCATCCATTAGAATACCTTGTCCACAACCTGACATACACATGATCAAAATGATCTGCAGCTAACCTGGACTTGCTTCTTGTTGCTATGGACCTGTTCTCTGCTGTGTGTCTTTCACAATATGTCCACAACAAAGTTAAGTTGGCAGGTATTCAAGTGATCTTTAAAGAGTCATTTTCCTTTAGTCATGCTGGAGTTTGTTTAGTATCAGATTTTTAGCCTTTGTCTCAAGACATCTGGAATGTAAAAATCTCTCATTAGACTACTTCTGAAGTTTTGCATTCTGTTCTAGGCCCTAACACCTCAGGAAGGATATATTAACCTCGGAGGGGTTGCAGCACAGAATATTATAATGGTTACATTATGAGGAGAAATTGTGCAGACTAGGCTTGTATGCCCTTGAGTATCAAAGATTAAGGGGTGATTGAATTGCAATGTTTAAAATGATTAAAGTTGTTGATGGAAAGAAACTATTTCCTCTTGGTGGAGGAGTTAAGAACAAGGGGACATAACTTTGAAATTGGAGCTAGGCCATTCAGAAATGTTGCCAGAAAGCAGCTCTTGAAACAGTGTAAGTGTTGATTTCTTTGTAGGTTATGTTTCCATGGATGTCAGTCTAAGTGGTCATAATTCAAGTGTGACATTCCGAATGGGCATTCCCAGGATATTAAACTGGAAAGAACCAGATTCTACAGTCAGCCTAAATCCATATGCACTTCACAAGGTTCCCTCGAGGGCAGTTGGGAGTGTGAGCCCTATCCAACTTGTGCCTCCCCTCACCTACCCCATAAAACCAAGCGTCAGAACATTTATACCACCCTTGTTGATGAGATCAGCACAAACCAAGATAAAAGCTGGGCTTTCTAGGTCAGTTCCACACTTGATAAACACCCTGAACAATCTGCAGAACATGAGAAAGAAAGGATCTTCCAGCAGGAGTTGTGGTCATTTTTTTTAACTTTTGCCAGTTGCACCAGAAATGGTTGTGGGTTGGGGAGAAGAAATGATCCTTAATCGGAAGCTGCTGAGAGAGGGAAAATGAGAAGGGTTAGTAACAGTCTGAGAGAGGGAATGACAGGTGTCAGTCTCTGCTTTTGGTCTAAATGTTTCTCATTTCTAGGAGAAATCTACAAAAGAAACAAAGAACATAAAGACCAATTCTACTGAGGACACTGAGATAAAGGAAGATGAAGAGCCAGAAGAGGCGGAGATTGATGGTGAGGCTGAAGAATTTGATGATGAAGATGATGATGAGTCAATAGCTGAGTTTTCCTCAGCGGATGAAGATATTTTACAGAAAGCAGGTAAAAGCACTGCCTGCTCTTGAATTTATTGAAGTTGTTTTTTTGTGGTAGTACTGTACTGTTTGTTTCACTGAGGGCTGAGAGATTTTGGAACTCTCTTCTTCAAGAGGTGGTTGATGCAGAGCTTTTGAATATCTTTACGGCAGAAATAGGGGAGGCAATGACCTAGTGGTATTATCGCTAGAGTATTAATCCAGAAATTCAACTAATATTCTGGGGATCCTGGTTCAAATCCCACCACATCAGATGCTCGAATTTGAATTGAATTAAAAAAAAATCTGGAATTAAGAATCTACTGATGACCATGAAACCATTGTCAATTGTGGTAAAAACCCATCTAGTTCACTAATGTCCTTCAGGGAAAGAAATCTGCCGTCCTTACCTGGTCTGGCCTACATGTATCTCCAGAGCCACAGCAATGTGGCTGACTCTCAACTACCCTCCAAGGGCAACTAGAAATGGGCAATAAATGCTGGCCAGCCAGTGAAGCCCATTCATCATAAGCAAAGGGTGAAAAGTTATCAGGGATGTGGCGTTGATGTTAAAAATAGATCAGCCTTGACCTTATTGAAAGACGGCACAAATTTTAAACTCCTCCCTTGTTCCATGCCCCCCCCCCCCCCTCCCCACCATGTCCCCCCACTTCCAATCCAAGGGAACTCAAGCAGCCTACTCCTAATTTGTGTATTTCTATCTCTTTATTGATTGTTCAGAGACTGACTTCATGCTGATTATTTCACAGACACACTGAAATTAAAGGGGAAGAAGAAAAAGAAGAAAGTTCCTGGGAGTGTAAGTGTTCTGTCTCCTATTTTGGTTAGGGATAATGAGGATGATTGTACTGCTGAGGGCAAGAGGTTAAATGTCTGGTGGCTGGAGGGAGGGGGGTTGGTTGGTGGAGTGAGGGGGATGGTGGAGCAGGTGACTGCTCATGAACCTTCGATATAGCTGCCGTTCTCTTTTGTTTGTCTGTCTTAATGTAGCTTTTGGGAACCCCAAAGTGAGTGGAGAATATTCAGAGAGTGACTGGAATAGAGGGGTATTATGGGAATGGAATAGCACCTGAAAGGATGAGTAGATAGAAGTGGAAACAGAGTGACACGTAAAAGGATTTGGCTGGGAGGAGAGTAGTGAGGGAGAACGAGTGAGAAGAGACTGGGATAGAATGTCATGGGAAGGATCTTCTTCTTCAGCCAGAAGTGCCGATTGGATGATTCATCTCTGTCTCCTCCTGAGGCGCCCAGCGCCGCAGATACGAGTCTTCAACCAATGCGATTCGCTCCACATGATATCAAGAAATGGCTGGAAGGACAGGATGTTGCAAAGGTTCTGGGCTCTGACAACATTTAGTGCTGAAGATCTGTGCTCCTGAATAAACATGCCGCTAGCCAAGCTGTACCTGCAGCGCTGGCATCTACCTGGCAATGTGAAAAATTGCCCAGGTATGTCCTGTACACAAAAAACAGGACAAATCCAACTCATCTGTCTACTCTAGCTCATCAGCAAAGTGATGGAGAGTGTCATCAACAGTGCTTTCAGGTGGCACTTACTCAGCAGTAACCTGCTCACTGACACTTAGTTTAAGTTCTGGCAGGGCCATGTGGCCCCTAACCTCATTGCAGCCTTGTTCCAAACATGAACGGAAGAGCTGAAAGGTGAGAGTGACTGCCCTTGACATCAAGGCAACGTTTGACTAACTGTGGCATCAATGAGCCCTAGCAAAACTGGCATCAGTGGGGATCGAGGAAAACTCTCCACTGGTTGGAGTCATACCTAACCCAAAGCAACATGGTTGTGGTTGTTGGAGGTCAATCATCTCAGTCCCAGGACATCCCTGCAGGAGTTTCTTTGGATAGTCTCCTAGGCCCAACCATATTCAGCTGTTTCATCAATGACCTTCCCTCCATCATAAGATCAGAAGTGGGGATGTTGGCTGATGACTGCACAATGTTCAGCATCATCCATGACTCAGATACTGAAGCAGTCTATGCTCATACGCAGCAAGACCTGGACAACATTCAACACTCGAAGCTGCACATCATCCAGGCAAAGCAGCCAGCTTGATTGACACCCAATCCACCATAATAGATATTTCACTCCCTCCAGCACTGACCGTTAGTGGCAGCCCTGTATACCATCTACAAAATGCACTACAGCAACTCACTAAGGCTCCATTGACAGCATCTTCCAAATCCATGACCTTTACTAACTAGAAGGACAAGGGCAGCAGATGCAGATTGATCTCCAAGCCACACACCATCCTGACTTGGAAGTATATTGCCGTTACTTCACTGTCGCTGGGTCAAAATCCTGGAACTCCCTTTCTAATAGCACTGTGGGTGTACCTATGAGGACTGCAATGGTTCAAGGATGCGGCTCACCACCACCACCACATAGAGGGCAATTAGGAATGGGCAATAAATGAAATGGGGAGATTGGTAGAGGATTGGGATGGAGTTTAAACAAATGGAAAGATGATTGAAAGGATTATTGAATTGGAGGATGAAGGGTGTAAAGTTATTTTTGGAGTTTGTTGGCTCCCAGGTTTACACTGTTGTTTGCTCCTGTCCAGGATTCGGGCGTGTTCTTTGAGGATGCCCCTCAGTTTGACGACAGTCTAATGTTCCAGGATATGAATCTCTCTCGGCCACTTTTAAAGGTATTGTGTGTCACTTGAGACATGTCTTACTGTTAGTGTTACCCATTATTTATTTGGGACATGCTTGGCTTTCTGGGAAGGAGTCATTTTCATTTACAGCTTACTGTGTTGCTTTTGCTTGTAAATTGAGGAACTTGGTAGGAATGTAGTGATATGCACTTATTCCTGTTGGATATAGGAACTGAGCTCAATCTTGCCCTCATCTGACAGGTGCATTTTTTTAACTAAAGAATCTGGGTGGGATGGGAAACCTGGCTAATTTTTCCTCCCTAGCCTGCATACATGAACAAAGACTTCAGTAGGACAGACTGGTGAAGTGGGCAGATGCAAGGCAGGTGAAATGCAATGCAAATAAATGAAGTGGTGCATTTTGGAAGAAAGTACAGAGAGAGGTGCTAGAAAATAAATTGTTCTAGTTTAAAGAAATAGTTACCAGTTTATGTACAAATGTGACAAGACAAGTTGATACGGCTGTTAAAAATTCATTATTGGCTTTAGAAAAAGAGGTGCAGTGTACAAGGACACTATGCTAAACCTGATTAGGCCTCAGCTTGACTATTGTGTGCAATTCTGAGCACCTGAGGAACTGTTGCCCCTAGCAGGAGTCTCTGTGTAACCAGAGGCAGCCATTTGTTCTAACCTGGAATTCACTGCCGGGCAGAGTTGTGGAACAGATCTAATAGTAACTTTCAAAAGGGAATTGGATACATACTGGAAAAGGCAAATATGGGGAAAGAGCAAGGACTAATTGAATAGTTCTTTCAAAGAGCCAGTAGAGACAAAATGGGCTGAATGGCCTCCTGTGCTGTAAGATTCTATGAGGACGTTGAGAAAGTGAAAGGAAACATAGGTAGGCAATGTCAAGAGTGATTTGTCACAAAGCGATACAGGTGACTGAAACAGCCAGGCTTGTTCAGAGCCAACAATTGAAATGTGGAGCTTGTTCAAGGAACAACTACTGCGTGTCCTTGAGAAGTATGTACCTGTCAGACAGGGAGGAAGTGGTTGAGCGAGGGAACCGTGGTTTACTAAAGAAGTTGAATCTCTTGTGAGGAGGAAGAAGGAGACTTATGTAAAGATGAGACGTGAAAGCTCAGTTAGGGCGCTTGAGAGTTACAAGTTAGCCAGGAAGGACCTGAAGAGAGAGCTAAGAAGAGCCAGGAGGGAACATGAGAAGTCTTTGGCAGGTAGGATCAAGGAAAACCTTAAAGCTTTCTATAGGTATGTCAGGAATAAAAGAATGACTAGGGTAAGATTAGGGCCAGTCAAGGACAGGAGTGGGAAGTTGCGCGTGGAGTCCGAAAAGATAGGAGAGGCGCCAAATGAATATTTTTCGTCAGTATTCACACAGGAAAAAGACAATGTTGTCGAAGAGAACTGAGATACAGGTTATTAGACTAGATGGGATTGAGGTTCATAAGGAGGAGGTGTTCGCAATTCTGGAAAGTGTGAAAATAGATAAGTCCCCTGGGCCGGATGGGATTTATCCTAGGATTCTCTGGGAAGCTAGGGAGGAGATTGCAGAGCCTTTGGCTTTGATCTTTATGTCGTTATTGTCTGCAGGAATAGTGCCAGAAGACTGGAGGATAGCAAATGTTGTCCCCTTGTTCAAGAAGGGGAGTAGGGACAACCCTGGTAATTATAGACCAGTGAGCCTTACTTCTGTTGTGGGCAAAGTTTTGGAAAGGATTATAAGAGATAAAGATTTATAATCATCTAGAAAGGAACAATTTGATTAGGGATAGTCAATACGGTTTTCTGAAGGGTAGGTTGTGCCTCTCAAACCTTATTGAGTTCTTTGAGAAGGTGACCAAAGAGATGGATGAGGGTAAAGCAGTTGATGTGGCGTATACGGATTTCAGTAAAGCATTTGATAAGGTTCCCCACAGCAGGCTATTGCAGAAAATACAGACACATGGGATTGAGGGTGATTTTGCGGTTTGGATCAGAAATTGGCTAGCTGTAAGAAGACAGAGGGTGGTGGTTGATGGGAAATGTTCATCCTGGAGTTCAGTTACGAGTGGTGAACCGCAAGGATCTGTTTTGGGGCCACTGCTGTTTGTCATTTTTATAAATGACCTGGATGAGGGCGTAGAAAGATGGGTTAGTAAATTTGCAGATGACACTAAAGTTGGTGGAGTTGTACGGAAGGATGTTGCAGGTTACAGAGAGACATAGATAAGCTGCAGAGCTGGGCTGAGAGGTGGCAAATGGAGTTTAATGCGGAAAAGTGCGAGGTGATTCACTTTGGAAGGAGTAACAAGGATACAGAGTACTGGGCTAATGGTAAGATACTTGGTAGTGTGGATGAGCAGAGAGATGTCGGTGTCCATGTGCATAGATCCCTGAAAGTTGGCGCCCAGGTTGATAGGGTTGTTGAGAAGGCGTACAGTGTGTTAGCTTTTATTGGTAGAGGGATTGAGCTTCGGAGCCAGGAGGTCATGTTGCAGCTGTACAAATCTCTGGTGCGGCCGTACTTGGAGTATTGCGTACAGTTCTGGTCGCCGCATTATAGGAAGGATGTGGAAGCATTGGAAAGGGTGCAGAGGAGACTTACCAGGATGTTGCCTGGTATGGTGGGAAGGTCTTATGAGGAAAGGCTGAGTGACTTGAGGTTGTTTTCGTTAGAAAGAAGAAGGTTAAGAGATGACTTAATAGAGGCATACAAGATGATCAAAGGATTAGATAGGGTGGATAGTGAGAGCCTTTTTCCTCGGATGGTGATGGCTAGCACGAGGAGACATAGCTTTAAATTGAGGGGTGGTAGATATAGGACAGATGTCAGAGGTAGGTTCTTTACTCAGAGAGTAGTAAGGGCGTGGAATGCCCTGCCTGCAACAGTAGTGGACTCGTCAACATTAAGGGCATTTAAATGGTCATTGGATAAACATATGGATGATATTGGAATAGTGTAGGTTAGATGGGCTTTAGATTCGTTTCACAGGTCGGCGCAACATCGAGGGCCGAAGGGCCTGAACTGCGCTGTAATGTTCTATAGGGTGAAATCATTTGGTCCCATTGTTGCTGCTGAGCTGACAGGCGGGAATTTAGCAGAGTGGGATAGCCCAGGCGGTCGGTTCAGACAATTCTCACACTTCCACCTGGTTCAGATCAGTAACTGTAAGAGGAATTTTCTGAAGGGTGTTCCCCTTGGGGTGCCCTGTATTTGTTGAACCTCAGTCAACCAATACATAGACTGCAAAAGACAGCATATATTTAAAGAACGAAAAGGAATTTATTTGCTAATGCATGCATCAGGAGAGAGACACAGTGATTGAGGGTTGACTGTGCTCTCTGACCTAATATTGCCCGGTAAAATTATTATATTATTCTGAACATTTCAATATCCCGCCTCGTCTCGACAATCAGACTGGAGGGCCCAATCACAACATCACACATTATTACCTCAGCCAATAATGTTCCACCTGTCAATTGGAATTGGAGATTATTAGCCTATTGCCCATGTCGGTTCCTTCCACTTTACCTAGGAAACCTAACCCACGTTAGTACTGGTAACCAAGGCCAGAACGAACACCTGTGATTTTTAATTGGTGAAAGGAGTCACTCTTTTGCTGGAACCTGGGCCTCCTTTATCAGCTTGAGAGACTGCTCCAGCCTCACTACCCATGAACGAATCCACTCCCTTACATACCAGGCCTGTGATTAAACTTACCTTTCGCATATCCAAAAACAGATAACAGAAGCTGCCTTTCTGTGCTCCACTGTGTTCCCCATCATGTTGCATTCAGAACAAAGTTGGCCAAGGCGCACAATACAGGGTTGAAAACACAGTTTAAGCTTATAACACTTGGTTAATTTGTGGATATAGTTTATAATACCTTTGCAATTTATAATACCGTTGCAATTTGTAATATTTTTGCACATGTTGTTCCAGGCACATTGTGAATTCTTACTATATATAAGGCACTTTATAATTACCTTAACCTAGTCTACTTATTATGATAAAACTAAAATAAAGGGCCTGATACTAGAATTCTATACTAGCCCCCATCAGTAACTTGTGGACTGAATCTGGATGTTGGTTTTGTAGGACTGTTCCGCGTTAGTTTATTAATTGGGCTATTGGAGAAACAAATACTTGTTTCATGAAATGTTTGCAGTAGTCTGCATTTTAACATTTCTTTAGTTTTCCAGAAATCTTGGGTGTGAGGTACACTCACTCTGTTCACTCTCTGATATAATGCAGTTTAATGGTGTTCCAATGACAGAAACTACACAATATGCAAAACACAGTTGTGTGTGCTGTATTGAACATATTACATGTATTTTAATAATCCTAGTAGAGTTCTTTTTTGGAATTATACTGTTTAATTGAGTGGTGATTGAGTCAGTGCCTAACTATGATACTGCTGGAGTCCAAAGCTGAAATCGCTGTCTCTTTCTAACTCTTTGATTGTTTAGGCAATCACTGCAGTGGGCTTCAAGCAACCAACCCCCATTCAGAAAGGATGTATTCCTTTAGGTCTGCTCGGCAGAGACCTGTGTGCATGTGCTGCTACTGGAACAGGTAGGATATGCTTTGGTGCCTTGCTTGGTCATCCCCATTACGTGAGGCAGGTAGGTAATCTCTGCACCAGGAATGTGTTCTTGTGGAAATGTTGTTGTGCCCAGTATTTCCTGTACTTGAGCCATGTTATTGTTATAGTGATAGCACTGGCACCTGAGCTCTATATGGCTGAGATTTCACCCAGCATTTCCTAAACCTGGACTATCCACAAATCACTGTTTTATTTGACTGATATGTTGCATATTTTCTCATTGGTTGTAAATTGTGAAGCTGAGGCAGCATCATGCATGGCATTTTTGTGTGATGTTCCTAGAGGATAGGTATGTGCTGTTGCTATGTTAATTGTATCATTAATACTGGGCATTCTGCTCTGAATTTGCCAGTCTATGCTTTACAGCCCATATTGATCAACTGGATTTATTCCCCAATTTCTCCCTACCTCTCAGTCGCTCTCTGTCCCTCATTCATTCGCTCACTCTCTCCCACACCCAATCTCTCACTCTCCTCCCCGCGCTCGCCCACCCCTTCTCCCTCCCCGTGCTCGCCTGCCCCTTCTCCCTCCCCGCGCTCACCCACTCCCACACTGACTCACTCTGTGTCACGCACACACACCTGGGCAGAGAATCCATTTTTTCTCATCACGCACCCCTCAACCCACTTGCTTGCACCATCACTTCCACCCTTTTCTGGCCCAGCAGCAAGTTTCTCTCTCCCCCACTTTCCAGAGCAATCTCTCTCGCTATCTCTTCCCACTCCTCATAACTCACTCCCAGAACCCACTCACTGCTACCAGTGTTGCTGCTGCTCCAATCACAGAGTGCATCTCTCCCACCCATGAGCCTATCGGCGGCAAGTGCGGGTGAGGATTGTTCTGTGATTGGAAGAGTTTCAGAATCTTTCACTGCACTTACTGGCATTTTAAAACTACCTCCAGAGACCACATTGGAAAAGCTTCGCAGGCCATGCACTGGACAAGCTGAGGTCCTTGCCTTGGCCTATATCTGCAAACATGCACTTTTCAACAGATGTCAGAGGCTCCTGGTGAAGCCTGATTGATTTCCCTCTTCCATCCTCCCACAACCCAAACCCTCCTAACCCTACCCCCACCCCACACCCCGTTCTTTACCAGTAGACCAGGAGAACTGTGGCCTCTCTTACCCGTGAGCTAACACATCACAAAGTGTTGAAGCTAGCTGTCCTAGGCTGTATGCTCACTAGTGAAAAAACAAAGTAAAGGGCCTTTGGGATATTAACCCCAATTCAGTGAAAATTCACTTGTCTGCTCCTTGGGATGAAGTGGTTATCTTATGAGGAAAGGTTGAGCATGTTTGGCCTGCATTCATTAGAATTTTGAAGAATGAGAGTGAACTTACTGAAGCTTGTAAGATCCTGAGCCGACTTGACGGGGTGGACACGGAGATATAGAACCATAGAAACCCTACAGTACCGAAAGAGGCCATTCGGCCCATCAAGTCTGCACCAACCACAATCCCACCCAGGCCCTACTCCGATATCCCTACATATTTTACGCACTAATCCCTCTATCTTGTGCATCTCAGGACACTAAGCGGCAATTTTAGCATAGCCAATCAACCAAACCCGCGCATCTTTGGACTGTGGGAGGAAACCGGAGCACCCGGAGTAAACCCACGCAGACACGAGGAGAATGTGCAAACTCCACACAGACAGTGACCCAAGCCGGGAATCAACCGCAGGTCCCTGCAGCTGTGAAGCAGCAGTGCTAACCACTGTGCTACCGTGCCGCCCTTGTTTCCCCTTGTGAGGGTGCCGGTATCTTGGAGACACAGTTTAAAAGAGACAGTTGTCCAATTAAGGCTGAGATAAAGAGAAACGTTTTTACTCTCAGAAGGTTATTAGAACATAGAAAAGCTACAGCACAAACGGGTCCTTCGGCCCACAAGTTGCGCCAAACATGTCCCTACCTACTAGGCTTACCTATAACCCTCTATCTTACTAACTTCCATGAACTTATCCAAAAGTCTCTTAAAAGACCCTATCGAATCCGCCTCCACCACCACTACTGGCAGCCGATTCCACGCACCCACCACCCTCTGAGTGAAAAACTTACGCCTAACATCTCCTCTGTACCTACTGCCCAGCACCCTAAACCTGTGACCTCTTGTGGCAACCATTTCAGCCCTGGGTAAAAGCCTCTGAGAATCCACTCTATCAATGCCCCTCAACATCTTATACACCTCTATCAGGTCACCTCTCATCCTTCGCCTCTCCAAGGAGAAAAGACCTAGCTCTCTCAACTTATCCTCATAAGGCATGCCACCTAATCCAGGCAACATCCTTGTAAATCTCCTCTGCACCCTTTCTATGGCTTCCACATCCTTTCTGTAATGAGGTGACCAAAACTGGACACAGTACTCCAGGTGGGGTCTGACCAGGGTCCTATACACAGTCTGTTATTAGTCTGTAGAATTTTCTTTCTCGGGCAAGTCAGGGACATTGAATATATGCAAAGCTGAATTAAATAGATTTTTAATTGATAAGGGATTCAGGAATTGGGGAGAGTGGAATTGAGGCCACAATCAGATCAGCCATGATTTTATCGAATGGCTGAGCTGGCTCGGGGGCCGAAAGGTTTACTCCTGCTCTGAATTCTTGTGTTCTTGAGTTAACCAGGGATTACGAGCGAGCTGAGGGGCCCAGAATTTTACCAGTAGTTTTCTGCTTTATGGATGCATGAAAGGAATAAATTGTATTAGCTTATAGTTAAAGTGATGGAGGCTGAGATTTTGTGATGTCAGTATTTCATTTAGATTATATAGGAGTAACGTGAGCCTGCAGCGCAGGAGGGTGGTTAGAGGCTGAAATTTAACTTGCTGTATGTGGGGGGAAATGGCAAAAGAGAGGTCAGATATAACTGCACACAGTATCAGGTCTTTGGATCACACTTAAGGCTATGAAAACATCTGGAGCAATTATAGGCTGTGTGAGGGTATCCTGCGGAATACCTTAGTATTTAGTTTAAAACATTTTAAGCAAGAATATCTTATTTAGATCCTTGATTAGAAACAAGAATAAAAAGTTTATATATTGCCAAGCATCTGGTTTATTAAAGCAAGTGATAAAATTCTTGTCAGCCTATAATTTTTATCTCCTTTTTTTTCTCTATCCACTACTCCATAGGTAAAACTGCTGCCTTCATGCTGCCGGTTTTAGAGCGTCTGATTTATAAACCGCGACAGGCTCCCATTACTAGGGTATTGATTCTAGTTCCAACTCGTGAGCTTGGCATCCAAGTGCACTCTGTCTCCAGGCAATTGTCGCAGTTCACATCTATCACCCTCTGTCTTGCTGTTGGTAAGTTTGGACAGTGCGTCTGTATATGTGGGTCCATCTGTCCATGTCAGCAGATCAGGCACCATTGGCAATGTGTGTGACTCTTAGCTGCTCTCTGCAGTGGTCTAGTAAGCCACTCAGTTCAAGTGCAATTAGAGGTGGGCAGCAAATGCTGGCCTTGCCTGTGACACCCGCAATCCTTGAAAGAATAAAGAAAATGTGTACATAAGGTTTCATATGTGTAGCTACTTCTGGATACTCCTTTATAAGAAATAAAAATGTCCCTTTATTGGCAGTCAGAGTTACAGAGCAGGGGTCGGTATAGCATACAGTCATCAGCTTTTCTGAGCCCTGCTAAGGAAGGACATATTGATCAAAGTCTGGTACATCTCCCCAGCAGAGGGAGATAGAAAATCTGCATCAAGTGACTTGCTGCAAAGATTTTGCTTACGTGGTGTTATTGGCATGACTTAGGAGTCTGCCTTGCAGAGAGAGGATAAAAATAGAGCAAAACTTTACTCAAACACCCCATTCAAAGAAAATACCACCTTAAAGTACTGGCGGATAATGTCATGGTCGACACATTTGCATAAGGTACTGTTAGCAACGTGGAATATTTTCATCTAATGTAAATATTCTTCAGGTAAATTTAAAAGATTATACCCTTATTACATTTTTGCTTTTAATGCAGAAGTTCTGCTGCAATCACCAAATTTCATTTTGCAATTGATCCCTAGATACAGCAGATGATGGAAGGATTCTATATTAGGACAGTAACTTCATTGCAGTGTTAATGTAAGCCTACTTGTGACACAAATATATTAATGCACTGTAACTTTCCAGTGTGGAATGCTTGGGAACAAGTGATTTCAGAATTTTCTGGATTTTAGAATGATGTTAGAATGCTTAATCACGTGTGTGAACCCAGAAAACACCGTAGATATAAATATTTGTCTGAAACCTAAAACATTATAAAATGGTAATATAAATTGTTTTATTTATCCAAATACTGTATCTTCCATGTTTCCACTCCCAAAACTCTATTGAAATGATGTCACAAGTCTGCTCAAAACAGAGGTTACAGTGTAATTGTTTCCCAGCAGTATGAAAGAAGGAATAAAGAGAGTCCACTTGTCAGCACTCTCTTCTCATTCAGTTTAAAGTTGTTGTTTCCCTTTACATTGATATTCTTGCGATTGTCCTGATGAGTGCAAGATGAAAAGCAAAATGTCTTTTTCAGCAATAAAGATAATGTAAGGTGGATGGGATGCTGCACAGCTGCCCTCCGGTAGGAAAGCTTTAGATATCTATCTGAAACGCCCTATTTGCTTCCAGGTGGATTGGATATAAAAACCCAAGAGGCATCTCTGAGAGTGGGACCTGATGTTCTCATTGCCACACCTGGCCGGCTGATTGATCACCTTCACAATTGTCCATCCTTTGACCTCAGCAGCATTGAGGTCCTTATTCTGGACGAAGCAGACAGGTGAGAAGCAACCTTGTCCATGATTAAAGAAGTGGGAGGGAAGGGGCCACACCATCTATCGGTAGGTAAAGCTGAGGAGCAAATTGTCCCATAATTATGTGAATTTCAGATTTCCTTTTCAATTACACTAACTGACTATTAACACCCTTTAGAAATCAGAAGTTACAACAAAGTAAAACTTGAAAACAAATGGTGAGTGGTTTATGTTGATGTCCAGTTCCCATTACTTACCCCATCCCTATTTGTCCAAGGTAGTCACCAGAACAGGTAAACGGTGTTGACTATTTGTCATTCTCTGTTCAGGTTTCTTTCTCTTCCCAAGGGTTGGACGCAATGTTCCTCTAGACACTTCCGTTGTAAGCAACAGCATTTTGCAACTAAGTGATATTGCTGACTATGAGCTGATACTCAGTAAGGTGCCAGGCAATAGTTTCTGCAGTGGTTACATGGAGCTCTCTTAGTACTCTACTGAATTCTGTCAGGGGGCAGTCTTTAATGATGTGAGTCATTGATTAGGGTGCACCACAGTTGCAATCCGGGCTCCCAGCAAGGCCCCACTTGTGTCAATTTGCTGCACAAAGGCCTTGGCCAGTGCAGAAACAGTTGAGGAGTGCCCAATGTTGACATGGCAGCTTGAGGTTGGGTGGACAGGCTGTGGAATCTGTGATGAGAAAACGTTTTTTAATAGTGACGTGTTGGTTCCATTCCTGCTGCCATAGGGCCTCTGCTGTTATTCCTTGGCACAATGGTCTTATGATGTGGAGATGCCGGCATTGGACTGGGGTAAACACAGTAAAGTTTAACAACACCAGGTTAAAGTCCAACAGGTTTATTTGGTAGCAAATGCCACTAGCTTTCGGAGCGCTGCCCCTTCGCTGCCGCTCCACTCCACCTGACGAAGGGGCAGCGCTCCGAAAGCTAGTGGCATTTGCTACCAAATAAACCTGTTGGACTTTAACCTGGTGTTGTTAAACTCCTTTCAATGGTCTTAGCCATACAGGCTGGCGTGATGGGAGGTGACCAATGAATCGGTACATCCTTGTCTAACAGCAGGCTTGGGTTGATGTAGACCTTTTCCAGGCGCTTTCTTGTTGCAATCTCCCTCCGTATGTGAGGGGGGTGGGATATTGCTCAGGATTGGGAGCCAGGGGATTTGAGTTGATCGGAGGGTACCAAAGATGTTGCGCTGAGTATTTACAAGACTGGTGTGGGGTGAGTAAGTACCATACTGGTACACAGTGCTTTGAAGACAAGTAGGCAGTGGCAAAAGCTGAGGTACTTAAGATTTGAGCATTTCGACCCATGAAGAGCCAGCAAGTTTGCTGAGGAGGGTTGTCTCGCATTTTGATCTTTGCTGCTGTCTTGTATGTTTTTTTTGGACATCAGTATTCAGTCAAGGGTGACACCAAGATAAAAGGGATGTTGCTTATGATTCAGTCTCTTGCATTTCAAGATGTTGAGTTCCCTCTTGGGTCTGGCATTGTGGAGGTAGAATATACTTGAGTTCTGTTGCTGCTGGGGTGAAGGCACCATGTTTTACAGCAGTTGGCCAGTTTTGCAACATCATTGTTCAGTGTTGCCTCTAATTTAGAAAATGTCCGTGCCTGAGAGGCACAGTAGATATTGTCAGCAAATAAAAACTTCTGAGACAGGGTTGGAGACAGATCATTGATCTAGAGATTGAAAAGGGTTGGGGTGAGAACAGATCCCTAAGGAAGCCAGTTGGACTGTTTTGTCCAGATGCTTGTCTCATCACCCATGTGCACCTGGACTGCCTATTTTGGAGTAATAGTCCAGTGGCTTCAGTAACCCACAGAGGGAGGACTCATGAGATTTTGACAAGGAAACCAGTGTGCCACACCGTGTTGTATGCTGCAATGAGATTGAGAAAGCCAATACTTGTTTTGAGATTGTTTTCAAAGCCATTTTCAATGAAGGTAGTTACAGCAAGAAAAATTAAAACCGAAGTTCTGTTGTCATTTGTTAACTGTTATGTGATCCAAATCCTGATGACCCATTAGTCCCGTTATTTAAGAAGGGTAGGAAGGATAACCCGGGTAATTATAGGCCGGTGAGCTTGACGTCCGTGGTGGGGAAGTTGTTGGAGAAGATTCTTAGAGATAGGATGTATGCGCATTTAGAAAGGAATAAACTCATTAACGATAGTCAGCATGGTTTTGTGAGAGGGAGGTCATGCCTCACTAACCTGGTGGAGTTTTTTGAAGAAGTGACCAAAATGGTTGACGAGGGAAGGGCCGTGGATGTCGTCTATATGGACTTTAGTAAAGCGTTTGACAAAGTCCCTCATGGTAGGCTGGTGAAAAAGGTTGGATCTCATGGGATAAAGGGGGAGGTGGCTAGATGGGTGGAGAACTGGCTTGGTCACAGAAGTCATGTATGCCCAAGCCATCAGGAGGTGTGTCAACACCAAATTCATCAGCCGCACTCACAAGACAGCACCGAACATCACCCAAGCACAACGCAACGCCATCCACGCTCTCAAGACCAACCGCAACATTGTCATCAAACCAGCAGACAAAGGAGGGGCCATCGTCATACTGAACAGAACGGATTACTGCAAAGAAGTGTATCGACAACTGAACAACGAGGAACACTACAGACAGTTACCCACAGATCCGACCAAAGAACACACCTGTCAACTCAACACTCTGATCAAAACCTTTGATCCGGACCTTCAGAGCACCCTCCGTGCTCTCGTCCCACGTATTCCACGCGTTGGAGATCTCTACTGCCTCCCAAAAATACACAAGGCAAACACACCCGGCCGTCCCATCGTTTCAGGAAACGGAACCCTGTGCGAGAACCTCTCCGGCTATGTCGAGGGCATCTTGAAACCCATTGTACAAAGAACCCCCAGCTTTTGTCGCGACACTACGGACTTCCTACAGAAACTCAACACACATGGAGCAGTTGAACCAGGAGCACTCCTCGTCACAATGGATGTCTCGGCACTCTACACCAGCATCCCCCACGATGATGGCATTGCTGCAACGGCCTCAGTACTCAATGCCGTCAACTGCCAGTTTCCAGATGCAATTTTACAACTCATCCGCTTCATCCTGGATCACAATATCTTCACCTTCAACAACCAGTTCTTCATCCAGACACACGGAACAGCCATGGGGACAAAATTCGCACCTCAATATGCCAACATCTTCATGCACAGGTTCGAACAAGACTTCTTCACCGCACAGGACCTTCAACCGATGCTATACACTAGATACATCGATGACGTTTTCTTCCTTTGGAGTCATGGTGAGCAATCACTGAAACAACTATATGATGACATCAACAAGTTCCATCCCACCATCAGACTCACCATGGACTACTCTCCGGAATCGGTTGCATTCTTGGACACACGCATCTCCATTAAGGACGGTCACCTCAGCACCTCACTGTACCGCAAGCCCACGGATAACCTCATGATGCTCCACTTCTCCAGCTTCCACCCTAAACACGTAAAAGAAGCCATCCCCTACGGACAAGCCCTCCGAATACACAGGATCTGCTCGGATGAGGAGGATCGCAACAGACACCTCCAGACGCTGAAAGATGCCCTCATAAGAACAGGATATGGCGCTCGACTCATCGATCAACAGTTCTGACGCGCCACAGCGAAAAACCGCACCGACCTCCTCAGAAGACAAACACGGGACACGGTGGACAGAGTACCCTTCGTCGTCCAGTACTTCCCCGGAGCGGAGAAGCTACGGCATCTCCTCCGGAGCCTTCAACATGTCATTGATGAAGACGAACATCTCGTCAAGGCCATCCCCACACCCCCACTTCTTGCCTTCAAACAACCACGCAACCTCAAACAGACCATTGTCCGCAGCAAACTACCCAGCCTTCAGGAGAACAGTGACCACGACACCACACAACCCTGCCACAGCAACCTCTGCAAGACGTGCCGGATCATCGACACGGATGCCATCATCTCACGTGAGAACACCATCTACCAGGTACACGGTACCTACTCTTGCCATGCGGCCAACGTTGTCTACCTGATACGCTGCAAGAAAGGATGTCCCGAGGCATGGTACATTGGGGAAACTATGCCGACGCTACGACAACGGATGAATGAACACCGCTCGACAATCATCAGGCAAGACTGTTCTCTTCCTGTGGGGGAGCACTTTAGCAGTCACGGGCATTCAGCCTTGGATCTTCAGGTAAGCGTTCTCCAAGGCGGCCTTCACGACACACGACAACTTGCAGATAGTGAGGAGCATTTTCAGAAGCTACGGAAGGATATAGATAGGCTGGAAATTTGAGCAAAGAAATGGCAGATGGAGTTCAATCCTGATAAATGCGAAGTGATGCATTTTGGTAGAGCTAATGTAGGGGGGAGCTATATGATAAATGGCAGAACCATAAAGGGTGTAGAGACGCAGAGGGACCTGGGTGTGCAAGTCCACAGATCCTTGAAAGTGACGTCACAGGTGGAGAAGATGGTGAAGAAGGCATATGGCATGCTTGCCTTTATAGGACGGGGCATAGAGTATAAAAGTTGGGGTCTGATGTTGCAGATGTGTAGAACGTTGGTTCGGCCGCATCTGGAATACTGCGTCCAGTTCTGGTCACCACACTACCAGAAGGACGTGGAGGCTTTGGAGAGAGTACAGAGGAGGTTTACCAGGATGTTACCTGGTATGGAGGGGCTTAGTTATGAGGAGAGATTGGGTAAACTGGGGTTGTTCTCCCTGGAAAGACGGAGGATGAGGGGAGACTTAATAGAGGTGTATAAAATTATGAAAGGCATAGATAGGGTGAACGGTGGGAAGCTTTTCCCCAGGTCGGTGGTGACGTTCACGAGGGGTTATAGGTTCAAGGTGAAGGGGGGGAGGTTTAACACAGATATCAGACGGACATATTTTACACAGAGGGTGGTGGGGGCCTGGAATGCGCTGCCAGGCAAGGTGGTGGAGGCGGACACACTGGGAACGTTTAAGACTTATCTAGACAGCCATATGAACGGAGTGGGAATGGAGGGATACAAAAGAATGGTCTAGTTTGGACCAGGGAGCGGCGCGGGCTTGGAGGGCCGAAGGGCCTGTTCCTGTGCTGTATTGTTCTTTGTGCCAGAGATTGCATGTATCTACAAAACAGATAGGGAAAAGTGAGTATCTTTAAAAGGGACATTGTTCAATGTCAAACTTGAATGTTTTAAGTGTGCAGTCTTCTGATTCCTGAATTCACTTAATGCAGTGTCAAATGGCTTATATAAAATTTAATGTTTTGGATGGTAAAACTTCACAAAAGATGTTAAAAGCAGTAATATTTTGATGCATTTGACGTGGTAGCCTCCAGGAACATTAACTCAGTTGCAGTGAGTTATCACTTTTACGCTGAAGGCTAACTGGAGCACTGTATTAATATCTAATTTGGAATAGGAGGAAAATGTATTCTCAACAGTCTACTTAAGGTGAACCGCAATGTAATAAAGCTTTGAAAGTTTTAGTTTCTAGTATGCCAAGTCATGATGCTTTGATTTGGATCTTACAAATGTTCAATTCTGGCTAGGTTGTGTAATAATTATTCATCTGTATGTTCAGATCGCAGCCATTTCGAGTGAACCTGTTCCATTGTTCATTGTATTCAAATGCAATTTCTTGCAAATTGTGCAATCATTTAAGAACCCTCAACCAGCTTATTCATTTCTGTGACTCTTTACTACTACTACTATTCCGAGGACTGCCACTGAAAGTAAACTTCAAAAGACCAAGTTGTTTAGGGCAAATTTTTCAGTGAAGTATTAAAATCTGGCAAGGCTCTGGGAGGCTTTGTTCAGCTCGCATTCCATATCATTAACACCAGTGATGCGGTGTAAGCTTCTATTTGTGGTATGCTTGTTATACCATGGGTGAGAGCTTTGGTCCAAACTTTTGGTACTGATATTGTGCAAAGCAATTCTAAGAACCTACAAAATTGGCTTCTTGACAGAAGCCAGAGGGTGGTTGTAGAGGATCGTTTTTCAAGCTGGAGGCCTGTGACCAGCGGTGTGCCTCAGGGATAAGTGCAGATCCACTGTTATTTGTCATTTATATTAATGATTTGAATCTAGGAGGCATAGTTAGTAAGTTTGCAGATGACACCAAGATTGGTGGCATAGTGGACAGTGAAGAACGTTATCTCCGATTGCAACGGAATCTTGATCAATTGGGCCAGTGGGCTGACGAATGGCAGATGGAATTTAATTTGGATAAATGCGAGGTGATGCTTTTTGGTAGAGCGAACCAGAGCAGGACTTACTCAGTCAATGGTAGGGCATTGGGCAGAGTTACAGAACAAAGAGATCTAGGGGTCCTTGAAAGTGGAGTCACAGATGGACAGAGTGGTGAAGAAGGCATTCGGCATGCTTGATTTAATTGGTCAGAACATTGAATACAGGAGTTGGAATGTCTTGTTGAAGTTGTACAAGACATTGGTATGGCCACACTTGGAATACTGTGTGCAATTGTAGAAAGGATATTATTAAACTGGAAAGAGTGCAGAAGAGATTTACTAGGATGCTACCGGGACTTGATGGTTTGAGTTATAAGGAGAGGCTGGATAGACTGGGATTTTTTTCTCTGGAGTGTAGAAGGCTGAGGGGTGATCTTATAGAGGTCTATAAAATAATGAGGGGCACAGATCAGCTAGATAGTCAATATATTTTCCCAAAGGTAGGGGAGTCTAAAACTAGAGGGCATAGGTTTAAGGGGAGAGATACAAAAGTGTCCAGTGGGCCAATTGTTTCACACACAGGGTGGTGAATGTCTGGAACAAGCTGCCAGAGTAGAGGCGGGTACAATTTTGTCTTTTAAAAAGCATTTAGACAGTTACATGGGTAAGATGGGTATAGAGGGATATGGGTCAAATGCGGGCAATTGGGATTAGCTTAGGGGTTTAAAAAGAAAGGGCAGCACGGACAAGTTGGGCTGAAGGGCCTGTTTCCATGCTGTAAATCTCTGACTCTATGACCTGGTCACACATGCTTTGCCCATACTGAAAGCCAGCCTGTTCAGCTTTCAAGATTTTCTCCACCTCTGGCTCTATCCACTCTGTAAGATGAGATGCTCTAAGACCTTGCAGCACACTGAGAGCAGAGATACTGGTTGGTAACTTCAAGGTAAATTTGTGTCTTGCCTGGTTTTGGTAAGCCGATGACTCTGGACATGCGCCAGGATTTAGACTATCTTCCTTCGCAAGAGAGTGCCTATAGCTGTATGCCCCATGTCTTACACCTTTCTGGTGTCTACCTTCTGAGCTATTGTCCTCTTTCTAGGATCATCCTCTTTCATCATTCCAGACTTCATGCACCGTCCCCTATCTATACCAGATGATGCTGATGATACCCTCACTCAGTTTAGCCCATCAGCTGAGGTGAGGTACCAGGTTATGTTCACTCGTGTGCATTACCAGCTGCTTGGGGGAATGAGTGAGAACTGAGGACTCTGGGGGATACCAGTGATCCTTAGTCACATTCAAAACCGGAGTGTGTGACTGGCAATGACTCAGAGGTACTAGTCCTGTCACAGAAATCCCTGTTACTGTTCAGCAAAGTTGCTTTCAGGTGTCATGGCCAATGGGGCCTGGCAATATTCTTTACACCTATCAAAGTGGGTCATTGTCATTATTTTGTGAGCTCACCATCAGGGTCTGGTAAATATTAACTGGCTATTGCATAGAGCAGGCAGATATTGTTTGCATGAAAACATACCTGATAAGCACTGGGGACTATTACCTTTTAATAAAAAAGGAAGCATAAGTCTAGGCAACTAAAAAATGATGAAGTCCTTGAGGAGTATAGAGAAAGTAGGAAGGAACAAACGTGGAATTAGGAGGGCTAAAAGGGGCCATGAAATGTCTTTAGCAAACAGGGCCTAGGAGAATTCCAAGGCTTTTTATGCATATATTAGGAGCAAGAGGATAGCTAGAGAAAGAGTAGGCCCACTCAAGGACAATGGAGAGAAATTATGCATGAGGCCACAGGAAGTGGGTGAGATCCTTAATGAGTACTTTGTATCGGTATTCACCAAGGAGAAGGACATGACAGATGTTGAGGTCAGAGTTGGGAAGTGAGCACCCTCGAGAATGTCAGTATATCGAAGGAGAAAATATTGGGTATCCTAAATTGCATTAAGGTAGACAAGTCCCCAGGGCCGGATGGGATCTATCCCAGGTTACTGCGGGAGGCAAGGGGAGAAATAGCTAGGGCCTTAACAGATATCTTCACATCCTCTTTGGCCACAGGCAAGGTTCCAGAGGACTGGAGAGCAGCCAATGTTGTTCCCTTGTTTAAGAAAGGAAGCAGGGATAATCCAGGAAATTATAGGTCGGTGAGCCTGACGTCAGTGGTGGGGAAGCTTTTGGAGAAGATACTGAGGACATTATATGTGCACATTTGGAAGAAAATGGATTAGACGGTGACAGGCAGCATGGTTTTGTACAGGGAAGGTCATGTCTCACCAACTCAATTGAGTTTTTTGAAGAGGTAACAAAAATAATTGATGAGGAAGGGCTGTGGATGTAGTTTATATGGACTTTAGTAAGACATTTGACAAGGTCCCACATGGCAGACTGGTACAAAAACTATAATTACATCGGATTCGGAGTGGACGGGCTGGATAGATACAGAACTGGCTTGGTCATAGAAGACAGAGAGTAGCAGTGGAAAGGTGTTTTTCAGAATGGAGATCTGTAATTAGTGGTGTTCCGCAGGGATCAGTGCTGGGACCTCTGTTGTTTGTAGTATATGTAAATGATCTGGAGGAAAATGTGGGTGGTCTGATCAGTAAGTTTGCAGATGACATGAAGATTGGTGGAGTTGCTGATTGTGCCGGGGATTGTCAGGGGATACCACAGGATATAAATTAGAGACTTGGGTGCAGAAATGGCAGATGGAGTTTAATCGAGATAAATGCAAGGTGATGCATTTTGGAAGATCAAATTTAGGTGTGAATTATACTGTAAATGACAGAACCCTTAGTAACATTAACATCCAGAGGGATCTGAGTGTGCAAGTCCACAGTTCCCTAGAAGTGGCAACACAGGTGGCCAAGGTGATTAAGAAGGCATATTGCATGCTTGCCTTCATCAGCCAGGGCATTGAGTACAAGAGTTGGCAAATCATGTTTCAGCCATATGAAAAAACTATGAAACCATAGTGAGGCCGCCATTGGAGTATTGCATGCAGTTCTAGTCGCCACACTACCAGAAGGACATGGAAGCTTTGGAGAGTGTGCAAAGAAGGTTCATCAAGATGTTGCCTGGTCTCCAGGGCTATGAGGAGAGGTTGAATAAACTTGGATTGTTTTCACTGGAGGCTGAGGGGAGATCTGATAGAGGTTTACAAAATTATGAGAGGCATAGACAGGGTGGATAGTCAGAGGCTTTTTCCCAGGGTGGAAGTGTCAGTTATAAGTGGACACAGGTCTAAGGTGAGAGGGGGAAAGTTTAAGAGAGATGTGTGGGGGAATTTTTTCAGGCAGAGAGTGGTGGGTGTCTGGAACACGTTGCCAGTGGAGGCATCTGGATGGGTAGATGAATAGGGAGGGAATAAAGTGGCACGGACTGAGTACGGGCAGATGGTTTTTTTTTGGTTTAGTTAGGGCATCATGATCGCTATGGGCTTGGAGGGCCGAAGGGCTTGTTCCTGTGCTGTACTTTTCTTTATTCTTTGTTCTGTTTGTGAATTAGTCAGCGTTTCTTTTTTCTTCATTTCATTTAATCTCATTCATCTATTTCGTCATCCTTTTTCACTTTTTCCACTTCTCCACTCCAGGTCTTCTCCTTGCGCTTTCTGAGATTAGGTAGCACAGCGCAGACTAGGAATTGGTGCCTATTGTTTCAGTCCAAATGGCTCCTTTGCATGTTGTCCATACCAAATGAACCCTGTAGCTCTCTATCTGTGCTGTTCATAGAGTAAACTTACACTTGTGTTCCACACTAATTTTCATTTACCCTCCCAGGCTTTTGCTGGTTTTCACAGGCTTGCTATCACCAGTATGTTAAATTCAATTCTTGGCTTTTAAATCCATTCGCCACCAAGCTCCATTCCTATAATCTCTCCAGAACACTGCATTCCTCTGACCAGGGACTTGTGTTCAAATTACCGCAATTGTATTTTAAAAAGGGAAGGTTGACCATATCTCTGAGTGAGGTTACCATTCAGTGCTGTTAACGTTTGTTCCCCACTCTTTCCCTCTGCAGAATGCTGGATGAGTATTTTGAGGAACAAATGAAGGAGATAATTCGTCTCTGCTCCCACCAGCGACAGACAATGCTGTTCTCTGCCACAATGACTGATGAGGTATGTGAGAAGAGTTGAAGAATTTCCACCATTTTGCAGGCTAGATTGAGTCCAAGGTAGTTCATACTTCCAAGGAGTCAAGGCTAACAGTGACCTATAAAGAAAAAGTAAGATAGATTATGAGAGTAAACTAGCTCAGAATATAAAAACAGATAACAAATGTTTCTACAAATATATAAAAAGGAAAAGAGTGGCTACGGTAAACATTGGTCTTTTAGAGGATGAGAGGGCGGATTTAATAATGGGAAATGAGGAAATGGCTGAGGCACTGAACAGATATTTTGTGTGAGTCTTCACAGTGGAAGACAAAAATAACATGCCAAAAATTGATGACAAGAAGGCTATGGCAGGTGAGGACCTAGAAACGATCACTATCACTAAAGAAGCAGTCTTAGGTAAGCTAAAGGTAGACAAGTCTCTGGCTCTGATGGAATTCATCTCGGTACTAAAGGAGATGCTGCGGGAGATAGAAAATGTACTCACGGTAATTTACCAAAATTCGCTGGACTCTGGGGCAGTTCCTGCAGATTGGAAAAC
Source organism: Mustelus asterias (assembly GCF_964213995.1). Classification (NCBI taxonomy): domain Eukaryota; kingdom Metazoa; phylum Chordata; class Chondrichthyes; order Carcharhiniformes; family Triakidae; genus Mustelus; species Mustelus asterias. Next base: position 27,340,428 of record NC_135820.1, on the reverse strand, counting down.
AGCAAATGTGACGCCACTGTTTAAAAAAAGGAGGTAGACAAAAGGCGGGTGACTATAGGCTGGTTAGCTTAACTTCTGTAGTAGGGAAAATGCTTGAAGCTATCATCATGGAAGAAATAACACATGGGCGGCACGATAGCACAGTGGTTAGCACTGCTGCTTCACAGCTCCAGGGACCTGGGTTCGATTCCCGGCTTGGGTCACTGTCTGTGTGGAGTTTGCACATTCTCCTCGTGTCTGCGTGGGTTTCCTCCAGGTGCTCAGGTTTCCTCCCACAGTCCAAAGATGTGCGGGTTAGGTTGATTGGCCATGCTAAAATTGCCCCTTAGTGTCCCGAGATGTGTAGGTTAGAGGGGTTAGAGGGATTAGTGGGTAAAATGTGTGGGGATATGGGGGTAGGGCCTGGGTGGGATTGTGGTCGGTGCAGACTCAATGGGCCAGATGGCCTCTTTCTGCACTGTAAGGAATCTATGATACATCTGGATAGAAATTGTCCCATTGGGAAGACACAGCATAGGTTCATGAAAGGCAGGTCACTGGAATTCGTTGAGGGCATTACGAGCACGGTGAATAATGGGGAACCAGTGGATGTGGTGTATCTGAATTTCTAGAAGGCATTCAACAAGGTGCCGCACAAAAGGCTGCTGCATAAGATAAAGATGCACGGCATTACGGGTAATGTATTAGCATGGATAGACGATTTGTTAACAGCGGGCTGGGAGAATCGTGCGTTGGCCAATTTGTGGGATTCCCGTGAGCGTTCGCACCACGCTTGCATCTCCCAGGCCCAGATTTCCGGCGGCCTCTGTGCAGCGCCGGAAATCAGCTGGGAGGCGGGGCTACCATTTAAATAGTATTTAACATACTATTTAAATGCTATTAGCGGGCCTGGGACTGAATTCTCCAGCCCTGCTGGCATCTCCCACCCCACCAGGAGTATTTCACTCCAGCAGAAATTACACTAATGGGGAACTAGGGGTCTGACCCCGCTGTAGTGAAGGGGGGACAATCGGGGCCCCCCAGGGGGTTGGTGCCCCCTGGGCATCAGCACCCTGGCAGTGCCAGCCTCTGCCCCTTGGTAGTGCCCAAGGGGCACCTTGGTACTGTCCACCAGGCACGGGCTGTGCCAAGGGTGCAGGGCCTGCTCAGGACAGGCCTAGGGGGCGATCGATTGGGGGGGGGGTCCCGCTGCCACTCTGCATTGGGATCCAGTTTGGGTTGGAGGGAGGCCAGCGATCAGGGTGGGGGGTTGCCTGCTTGGGGGATCGTCACTGCTGGGAGATCAGGGTGGCTGTGATGGGGAGGGTTCGGGGTTGGCCCTCAAATAAGTGGGGGACTGCGATCAGGCCATGGGGGAGTTGGGGGGCAGCATTGCGGGAATCCCGGGCTGGTCAGCAATTAAGCTGGTGAGCAATCCAGAGGATGACACTTTGGGGCCACTGTGCATGCACAGAGGCCTGCTGGGTTCAGCCCCTCCAGTGGGAATAGGCCCTGCCCCTGAAATTTAATGATATTCATGCTGGTGGTCTCTGCATTGCCCCAAGTGTGGACTCCCACTTGAAAAAAACAGCGTGAATTACTCCAGTTTTCTCGCAAATTCAACAGTTAGAATTTTTTTGGGCGAATCACTCGTGATGTGCCTCAGGGATCAGTGTTGGGACCGCAATAGTTTACAATTTACATAGATGATTTGGAGTTGGGGACCAAGTATAGTGTCTCAAAGTTTGCACATGAGACTAAGATTAGTGATAGAGCAAAGTGTGCAGAGGACACTTAATGCCTGCAAAGGGATATAGATGGTCTGAGTGAGTGCGCGAAGGTCTGGCAGATGGAGTACAATGTTGGTAAATGTGAGGTCATCCATTTTGGTAGAAATAACAGCAAAATGGACTATTACTTAAATGATAAAAAAATTGCAGCATGCTGCTGTGCAGAGGGACCTGGGTGTCCTTGTGCATGAATCACAAAAAGTTGGTTTGCAGGTGCAGCAGGTAATTAAGAAGGCAAATGGAATTTTGTCCTTCATTGCTAGAGGGAAGGAGTTTAAAAACAGGGGGGTTATATTGCAACTGTATAAGGTGCTGGTGAGGCCACACCTGGAGTACTGTGTACAGTTTTGGTCTCCTTACTTTAGAAAGGATAGACTGGCATTGGAGGGGGTGCAGAGGAGATTCACTACATTGATTCCAGAGTTGAGAGGGTTGGCTTATCATAGAATCATAGAAACCCTACAGTGCAGAAGGAGGCCATTCGGCCCATCGAGTCTGCACCGACCACAATCCCACCCAGGCCCTACCCGCTGATCCCTTTTTTTTTAACCCGCTAATCCCTCTAACCTACGCATCCCAGGACTCTATGGGGCAATTTTTTAACCTGGCCAATCAACCTAACCCGCACATCTTTGGACTGTGGGAGGAAACCGGAGCACCCGGAGGAAACCCACGCAGACACGAGGAGAATGTGCAAACTCCACACAGACAGTGACCCAAGCCGGGAATCGAACCCGGGACCCTGGAGCTGTGAAGCAGCAGTGCTAACCACTGTGCTATCGTGCCACCCTTATGAGGAGAGATTGAGTAGATTGGGAATATACTCATTGGAATTTAGAAGAATGACGAGGGGGGGGGATCTTATGGAAACATGTAAAATTATGAAGGGAATAAATAAGATAGAAGTAGGGAGGTTGTTTCCACTGGCAAGTGAAACCAGAACTAGGGAGCATAGCCTCAAAATAAGGGGTAGCAGATTTAAGACTAAGAACTTCTTCACCCAAAGGGTTGCGAATCTGTGGAATTCCCTGCCCAGTGAAGCAGTTGAGGCTATCTCATTGAATGTTTTTAAGGCAAAGATAGATAAATTTTTGAACAGTAAAGGAATTAAGGGTTATGGTGGGTGGGCGGGTAAGTGGAGCTGAGTCCACGAAAAGACCAGCAATGATCTTATTGAATGGCGGAAGCAGGCTCCAGGAGCCAAATGGCCTACTCCTGCTCCTAGTTCTTATGACCTCCAAGGTTAACTGTAGGGAGTGTCCCATCAGCATCCATTGTATAAATTGTGTGGTACCCTGTTCATGGCCATGACACCCTTCCTAAGTAGTGCTGTCAAAATGGGCAGATTATTCCACTATTATCCTACGGAAACATTTGTATAGATTTAGTATTATTTCTTCGCTCTGTTACTCTGTTAACTAATTAACTAAGAATCCAATATGTTTTTTTTCCTGGATCTTTAATCCTGTCTTCTTTGTTACTCCATATAGTGCATAGAGTCATAGAGGTTTACAACATGGAAACAGGCCCTTCGGCCCAACTTGTCCATCCCAACCTTTTTTTTAAACCCCTAAGCTAGTCCCAATTGCCCGCATTTGGTCCATATCCCTCTATACCCATCTTACCCCTGTAACTGTCTAAACACTTTTTTAAAAACTAAATTGTACTGCCTCTACTATCACCTCTGGCAGCTTATTCCAGACTCTTACCATCGTCTGTGTGAAAAAATTGCCCCTCTGGACCCTTTTTGGACCCTTTTGTATCTCTCCCCCCTCACCTTAAACCTATGTCCTCTAGTTTTAGACTCTCCTACCTTTGGGAAAAGATATTGCCTATCTAGCTGATCTATGCCTGTCATTATTTTATAGACCTGTATAAGATCGCCCCTCAGCCTCCGATGCTCCAGAGAAAAAAGTCCCAGCCTCTCCTTATAACTCAAACCATCAAGTCCCAGTAGCATCTTTTCTGCACTCTTTCTAGTTTAATAATACCCTTTCTATAATAGGGTGACCAGAACTGTATACAGTATTCCAAGTGTTGGCCGTACCAATGTCTTGTACAACTTCAACAAGACATCCCAATTTCTATATTCAATATTCTGACCAATGAAACCAAGCATGCTGAATGCCTTCTTCACCGCTCTTAATTCCTCATTCTTCCTATGTCGCCGCACATTTTAACATGTTAAATTTCATTAGGCATCTACATACCCAAACTACAAGTAATCTGAGTTCCTGATGTCTCTTAACCATCATTTTCACAGTTCCTATGTTTCTGTCATCTGCAAATTTTGTGAAAAGTGCCCCAAACTCAAGTACTAATCATTATATTTTTAAAAACCTTGCATTTATATATTGCTTTTCACAACCACCAGACAGCCCAAAGCACTTTGCAGCAAATTTGAAATGGAGTAACCATTGTAATGTTGGAAACATGGCAACCAATCTGTGCACAGCAAGCTCCCACAAGCAGCAATGACAATGACTGGATAATCTGTGTTTTGGAGTTTTGATTGAGGGATAAATATTGGCCAGGCCACTGTAATTATGTATTGAGGAGAGCACTAGTTCCAACACTCACCTCCATTTGGTTGTACATCCAATGGCCACTACCTTTTTTTTTAGCCGACATCCTGCCACTTACCTTTAATCTGTATACCTTAATTTATGAAGCCTCCTTACAACATCTTGTTAAGTGACTTTTGAAAATATGTGCACATGCCATCCACAGCAGTTTCTTTGTCAACTATAAGTTCTTATTTCTTCAAAGAAACTCATGTAATTTTACAAATCTGCCTTTCCTTGCACAAATTCTCGCTGACTGTCTTTGACTGATCCATATTTCTCGAAGTGAGTATTAGTTTAATCCCACATTATGGCTTTGAGAAGCTGACCAATTGCCATTGGTGGTTTGGCTGGTCTGTAGTTAACTGGTTTATCCATTTCTTCCTTATGTTTGTGTGTCTCTTCCAAGGGCTCCTGCTTATTTGGCCACAGGCCTAAATTTAATATTTTCAGAGCAGATTATTAACTCATCCACTCACCCTCTGTTGCTTTTCTTTCTCTATATCTTCCTGTAGGTAAAAGATCTAGCATCGGTGTCACTGAAGAATCCAGTGCGAATCTTTGTGAACAGCAACACTGATGTAGCACCGTTCCTCCGTCAGGAATTCATCCGGATCCGCCCAAACCGTGAAGGGGACAGGGAAGCAATTGTTTCAGGTGAGTCTAAGATGGTCTGAGTTGCAGTGTAGCCAGTACACAACAGATGATGAATGTTCATCAGCTGTTACCATACTTTTTCCCTGACAGATGCTACTGATGTAGGTCACTTGTAATTTTCTGCCTATGTTGTTGCCTTCTGTGGAGGGAGTTGACAACAGCAGCATGTGCACTATGTTACAATCCCATTAGTGATCAATAACTTTTCATTTAAAATAAGTAAAGTTTGAAGTCCCAGTTACCCCATAGGAAAATAAAGCCGCAAGATTCCATGGTTTGAAACAAACAAAATAAAATTTACCATACAGAGTCGGAAGACTAAACCAATCTATCATATCTACCTTAAGCGCTACCATTCAGAATTAACAGGCAAATTGTGGTTGAATGCATCACACTGCACATTAAAAGGTAGATGCGGCCAAGACAGATCCCACAGATTTCTCGGCTGTCAGTGATCACTGGGAGTCACAAAATCTCATGAAAACTCATGAAGGACATCAACTCTACACTTTCAAAGATTTAGCCTCTGAGTTAGGCAAAGGAATCAAAGGTTATCGGGGAATTTGGGTTAGATGGGAATGTGGAATTTGAAACACTAATGAGCCAAGATCTTATTAAGTGGCAGAGCAGGCTCGAGGGTCCGAATGGTTTTTTTATTTTTTGCTCCTATTTTGTATCCTCAAATTCTGGAACAGTTCCTGCAGATTAGAACGTAGTAAATGTCACCCCACCATTTAAGAAGGAAGGGAGGGAGAGAGAAAACGAGTCACTGCAGACCTTTTAGTCTTACATCAGTAGTAAGAAAAATGCTAGACTCTATTCTAAAGGATGTAATAAATAGACACTTGGATCTCTCAACATTATTCAAAGAACAGCCCAATATTTATCCCTCAACCAATGGCACTAAAACAGATTATCTGATTATGACCGCCAATGCTTTGGGAGGTCCTGAGGTAATGAAAAGTACTTACTAAATGCAAGTCCTAGTTTATTTTTTCTCTTGCTTTCTTTCAACAGGAATTTTAGTTAATATGGGGAAGGAGTGACTTGAGGTTATGCATTTAACATGGGGGGAAAGGGCAGTCAAATAAAACAGTGACTTCTGTGCTGGATCTGAGGATTTGCATTTGGAGTAATAGTTTTTTTGCCTCCTCCTGTAGCTCTTTTGACTCGTACATTCCAGGATCACGTCATGCTGTTCACACAGACTAAGAAACAGGCTCATCGAATGCACATCCTCCTGGGGCTGATGGGACTGAAGGTTGGCGAGCTGCATGGTGACCTCTCTCAAACCCAACGATTGGAGGCCCTCAGGTAAGGGCAACCATTTGAAAAGTTGATATAAGATACATAACTCACCCCGCGTCAGTAAAGACACTGAACATTAGGGTAAGCCACATAGAACCAAAATTTAATATCTGTTCTGAGCAAACTTAGCTGAAGCTTCTCTTGAAACATATTGACCTCAGTGCCCCTTGGTTAGGTTACATAAATCAGCCTAGATTCCATCCTATTGAAGATTATCCATTCCACCGCTAAGAAGTACACGTACCTAGATGTCAAACGGAGGGAGGATCGGGTTTGCCCTTGATGTCTTCTGCACAGGAATAGTCTGGATGTGCACTTGATGAATGATTAAGGTATGAAGGGTTGCTAGTACCCCTGGAATCTTACCTCAAAAAGGCATTGGTGCCTCAGGTGAGGAATGTGAGTAGCAGATGTTCCTAATTTTAACCAATTTTACAACACTATTATTGAACACTTCATGCACTTTGCACTTGATCCTGGCTCCTGATTCAAATTATATTAAGCTTCAGCTTTTTTAACTCTTCTCCCCAAAGAGGATTTTGTACCAGGAATTCTGACCTCTTGATAAACATGGTTACTTTCTGGGGAGTATTTCACTGCTGAAATACAGTAGTAAATATTAGGCTGTTATTGGCTTATTCCTTGCTTTTGTATTCATGGTGACAGGCGCTTTAAGGATGAACAAATCGATATTCTTGTAGCCACAGATGTTGCTGCCAGAGGACTGGACATTGATGGGGTCAAAACGGTAAGTGACTCAATAATTGTGTAGAGGGTGAGTCGATAGGGAATTGCTGAGTTACGTAGAGGGATAGTTGCTGGTGATGTATTCTGTGCTTATGTAATTCCTTGTCTGGTTTTCTAAAAGCACTTTTATACCAATAGAGTATAGTCAACAATAGGCACAGTGTTGCCACATACTGGGCCTGTCCTTACAGCTACAGGACTAAATTCTCAACAGTCATGTGTGCTGCTATTATGTCTTCCCTTCCATTAAACTAACAGTGCTGCATTGCCAACTTTAGTGTTGGTACTCTGGCCTCCTGTCAGCTTTGATTAGTAGTGGGGCCACCAGCTAAATTAAAGCATAGGATTGTGCACCCATGGAGAGTCTCAGTTAGAGCTGTGGCTCCTATTTAAAACTACCCAAAAGGAGTTGGCTCACCTTTGTGATCTAGTAAAGATCTCACCAGGACTGCATCATAGTTGGGACTTGTACAGAAGGATGCTGTTGAGGTGGGTGGTGAAATTCTGATGATGCGAGAGATTTTGTTCCAGTGAGAATGATTATAACTTAAAAGCTATGAAAAACTGATCTAGAGATGATGAGGCATGAGCACGTCCAGTCCTTAAATGCTATTATATATTGGTTGGAATCAGTAAGAGTGTCTTTGTTCCTTTTGAGCTAGGTGATCAACTTCACAATGCCCAATACTGTCAAACACTATGTGCACAGAGTAGGCCGCACAGCACGAGCAGGCCGCAGCGGACGATCTGTCTCCCTGGTTGGAGAAACGGAAAGGAAAATGTTGAAAGAGATTGTGAGGAAAGCCAAAACTGAAGTGAAAGCTCGTGTCATTCCACAAGGTGAGAGCTGATGGGGAAACTGTTCTTGAATTGGCTGTAAAGCTGCTGACCCATTGCAATGAGAACCTCTGGATTGCTTGCTTGCACTTGCCCCTGATCATTATCCAGTTACTTCTGCTGGAAGGATATTTGTGGGGAATATCCATTAAGAAATAGGTTTAGTTCCAATGGCTTCTTAGTGACAAACCTGCTGACCCCTCACTGTCTAACATCATACATGAAGAATGATCTCTTGGATAAGGTGTTGAATGGTAGATGGTGCTAGTGAAAAGTCAGAGCTCAGCCAGATTTGGTGCTCACAGGAGAGATGGGGATAGATTGTGCTGCTGGCATCAACAGAGAGCTGAATGGGCCCAGATGTTGTAATTTCTTTTGACTCTAAGTTTGCGAGAGAGGAAAGTAATTTTAAGATAATGGCCCTCCATCTCCACTGTAGGTTACCAACAAAGCTATCTCTCTCCATAGCTTTTGCAGAGCAAGATTCGTCATCTATATCCTTGTTAGAAATCAAGTTATGATTGCCCTCGTCCTTCTGTTTAAACAAGAATCTTATCAGTGAACCTGACTCGCTAATGACTCTCCCTTCATATTAAAACAACTCCTTCACACTCGGTAATTCCCCAAAACCATTCTTCTTCACTATCTGTTCCACCTTAATTTAAAAAATGAAACAAAATTGGCAGGTTTGTCCTTTGTCTTTGTGGAGTTTATTACAGTGGTCTCAATGCCCCTGTGAGCTAAAGAGGGGGTTAAGAAAGGACAGAGTTGCTGCTGCAAACTGTGTTGATGTTGGCTGAGGGCAGCATTGGGCTAGGCAGCGTCTCATAGCTGAAATAACTTCAATGGGGCGGCACGGGTGGCACAGTGGTCAGCACTGCTGCCTCACAGCGCCAGGAACACAGGTTCAATTCCCAGCTTGGGTCACTGTCTGTGTGGAGTTTGCATGTTCTCCCCGTGTCTGCGTGGGTTTTTTCCGGGTGCTCCGGTTTCCCCCCACAGTCTGAAAGACGTGCTGGTTAAGTGCATTAACCCGAACAGACACTGGAGTGTGGTGACTAGGGGAATTTCACAGCAACTTCATTGCAGTGTTGATGTAAGCCTTACTTGTGACTAATAAATAAAAGCTTTACTTTACTTTAGACTTCTATTTTTCAGGCTCATAATGGTAAAATTGCTCCTTGAAGCAATTGGAAATGAAAGAGGGCTGGTGATTTACTGCATCCCAGAAAAATAATACCTCCAGGAAAGTGGAGGTGATAGGAATGGTACATGGATTGTTGGGGTATCCCAGTGATATTTACGTAACCTTTTCTGTAAGTGACCTTCTGCTGATGCCCTGGCTCATGTCTTCACAGAGGTGGTGCTGAAGTTCCGAGACAAGATTGAGAAACTGGAAAAGGACATTTATGCTGTGTTGCAACTAGAAAAGGAGGAGAAAATGCTGCAGCGATCAGAGGCTCAAGTACGTTGCATGCTCCCTACACTATTATCCCACTTTATAGCTTGTGGCTCACTTTCAACAATGAAGTATTGAGGGTGGCCCACAGGGTGACCAAACACTGGAACATTCATCACAGCGCATCAGTGGGTAATCGCTTCTACAAGAGCTGACGCTAACATGTTAAAAATTTGTTTTTTAAAAATAAATGTCGCAGTTAAGTTACCGTGAATTTCCTGCTTAATGATTTCCCTACTGGAACTGATTCTACCTCTGATGCACTGAGTTAAAGGGGAGTCAGTGCAAAATGTCATTACCTTGCACTGGTTATGATTAAATGTCAGGAAGTGGATCAACAAGTGGGAGTATTTCTGTCTCCCAATTTTTGCTCCCAATGTCCCAAATTACTATTGAACCCAGTGGCTTAGTTTGTTACTGTGCTGTAAGTGGAGTGGGATGGAGAGAGATAGCTTTGTTGGTAACCTACAGTGGAGATGGAGGGCCATTATCTGTGACACTGCAGTTAGCAAGTATGTATTTTGATTTACTTTTTTGCCACAGATTAAAACTGCTGTAAACAAGCTACAGAAGGAGAATAAAGAGACAAGACCAGAACGTAGCTGGTTTCAAACCAGAGAGGAGCGGAAAAAAGAGAACGGTGAGCTTCATTCTGGGCAACTCTCTAGGAGCATGTAGGCATAGTATGGAAATGTCTAGTTTGTGCTATGATAAATTACTGTCTATGATGCCAGGAGAGGGGCTATCACAAGATGAATGTCTAACTCATTTGTATGACCATCCACTATTGTGACACAAGTGTGTACTTGTTCGTTTAAATAGGTAAATGTGTCTTTAAAATAATAGCCTGGGAAATGTTAGATGCGTAATGCTTCCGTGAACAAATACTACAAACAATAATAGAGACTGCTTTTGGCAACTCCTCAGGCTGAATAGCATTCTTGCACCAGTGGTGATGTAGTGCTGCCATCTCTGGACAAAGTATAATTATGGCCGGGATTCTCCCTGTAGCAAGGTTGTTGCGAGTCTCCCAGATGCTTTTTTTTTGAGCGATTATCATATTGAAATCAATATTTCAATATGGTTACCAGGCCTGGGACGGTATTCTCCGGGCCCGCAAACGTCATCTCCCCCTACCCCCACCAACCTCTACTGGGAGTGGTTCTTCCATTGGGGTTTACAACTGCTCCCTACTAACGGGGAACAGAAGTCCTCACCCTGCTGCTGGGGACAGAGGCCATTGAAGCCTCCCAGGAGGTTGGGGACGGGGAGGTGTCCTTGGGCAGTGCCAAGGGGGTGGGGCCTATTGGGGTGGGGTGGGGGAACGACTGCCACGCTGCAATCGGGATCGGTGGGGCAGGGAGGGAAAAGGTGATCAGGGCTGGGCTGCCCAGCAATCGGGAGGTCAGTAATAGGAGGCCACTGCAGTTGCGCCGAGCTCCACTCTCACAGATCAGCGCATATGCAGTGGCCCACACAGCGCTATGCTGCCGGCCTCATATGCGGGAATAGGACCCGCCCAGCACTTAACAGAGTAAATCCAGCTGAGGCACGCTTCATTGCTTAGAGTGTTGGAGATTCACTCTGGTAAGTGTGACGAAGAAACAGGCGGGAAATACTCCTTAGATTTAGATTTTTTGGGGAGAATCCCGGCCAATATCTTTACAGGCTTATATCGGCAGCTCCCATCTGAACATTGAAATTGGCTGTGGTAAAAGTTGACAGGAATATTTAAGATGATAGATGTGTTCAATGCAATTTTTTTAATGCAGTTGCAAAGGCTCTGCAGGAGTTCGAAGTTGAATTGAGAGGCAAAAAGAGAAAATTGTTCATGGAAAATATTAAGAAAAAAGGAGAGATGACGGTGAGTATCAGTCAGTATTTTGGGGAATTTAATGTACTCCGGTATTAAATTATTCAGGAGTGTTATCCTTGTTGATAAAACATGCAAAGAATGTGGAAGTTTAAACCTTCCTAACGGCTGACTAAAGATAAATGTGGTGAAGTATAACTCTGGAGTACAGTATTGGTGGGGACAGGCCTGTCTCTATATAACACTGGAGTACAGCTCTGGTGGGGGCGAGTCTGTCACCATATGACACTGGGATACATTACTGATGGGGATGGGTCTGTCACTGTATAACACTGGGGTACAGTATTGGTGGGGACAGGTCTGTCACTGTATAACACCAGGTTATAGTATTGTTGGGGATAGGCCTGTCTCTGTATAACACTGGGGTACAGTCCTGGTGGGGGCGGGACTGTCACTGTATAACACTGAGAGAACACAGTTTGAAATCATGAAATCACGGAACGAGTTGCAAAGCGAGCAAGGGCGATGCTCGAGGATGAACCGAACCAGTAGGACTGGTGGGGACTGGTCCTAGCTTTGCAGTCTAGGACATCCTAGGTTTAATCCCAGATCTCTGCTGAGGTATCTAATCTCAAACAGAACAGAACATGGTTATGTTCAATTGCCTCGGTACTTTTGGGATTGAAAGGATAGTAAAAAATCAGCGAAGGCTCCCACTCCTGATCATTATTCAGTGAATCTTATTGGGAGTGTGTGTGTGTATTGATGTTGGGTATTAATCTTAGTTATTCCCAGCGCAAGGCTCGTTGGGATGAAAAATAGCGAAATGAGATTAAGCCATCTCACTTGTGTCAATCAATCACTATAAAATTAACAGAAGATCAACACCAATGAAGAAAAGAGGATTTTGTATTACTAGAGCATTGGAGTGAGTACTGGGGATGCCTTCAGCTAATCTTCTATTGTAGAGAAGGCCAATAGAGTCGAGTATTTGTTCTAGATATATCTAAGGAATGAGGAAATTAGCAACACGTATGTAATGGAAATGTAGAATTTGAGCAATGTGAGATTTTATCAATCATGAGACATGGAAGCTGGGAGAGGCATTGTTTGGGGAAGCTCAATTAGTTCCCCCCCCCCACTTTGTTTTGTGAAGATGCCTCAACATCCACTCCACATATCCCTACAGTGGCATTGGGTAAAGTTAGGGCCGCTCTGTTCAGGGGATTGAGGTGATAAACCAGTCTCATAACTCCATGCCCCTCAGTGGCCATGTGACCTTAAAAAGATTGTCTTCAGGTGACTCCTGTGAATGGGGTTGTGATGTATTGCAGCAGGGTGGTGACCTCTTGTTTACTCCAGGCGGAAGAGAGAACGCAGTTTGAAATCGTGAAATCGCAGATGTACGCAGAACGAGTTGCTAAGCGAAACCGGAGGCCAAAGCGAGCAAGAGTGATGCCCGAGGATGAACCAAAGCCCACAGCAGGTGGGTGAACTGTCCAGTCAGTGTGAGTGAGATCAGAGTCAAATGTATTTCTGATCCAAGAACACTTTCACTGTGAAACTAAATGGATTGCTTTTGTTTAATGGTGCAATCAAAAAAATGTTTATATGTTGAACAAAGTACAATTTTCTTTCTCTTAAGGTAATAAAAAGAACAGAAAGAAGTCTGTGTTTGATGAAGAATTGACAAATACGAGTCAGAAAGCCCTTAAGCAGTACAGAGCTGGGTAAGTAGCATCATTTCGTTGATTATTTAGTTGGATGGATGCATTGAGGCCATTTTTGAGGGGGGGCATCTAGCGGGATGTGAAAATAGTGTCTGTGGGAGTGGGTTTGGTGCATGTGGGGGGTGGTGTAACATCACTCAGCAGGTGAGTAGAGCTCCTGTTGGAAATGTAGCCAGGTTGGATTGGATGGTGTGCTATATTTCTAACTATAGGTGTGATGCACTCTTTTGTGTATAGCTGGGGGTTAGAAAGCGGCACTCCTGCGGTGAACATTAAGTTGTGATCAGTGGCTTCCCTGTGAACAGACACTCTGAAATGCTTTCCTGAATGTATAACAATGCTGTACCCATCTGCTGTATATTCAGTATCTGGATTCATTGCACCATGGTTTCTTTGCAGGCCATCCTTTGAAGACCGAAAACGACTGGGGATAACCCAGCACAGGAAAGGTGGCTCCTTTAAATCCAAATCCAGGTAAACATTTCTGCTGTAACACAAATGTGTCTATTCAAGGGAATTAGAAAGGGCTGCCTTTGCAACAAGTCTGGTTATGGTCAGAAAACGAGTGATTTACAGCCCTTCCCATCCTTTCCTAGCAGCAGGTGGACTGCAGGAGCTCTATAAATTGACTCACCTCCACCTTTTCAAGAGCATTTAGGGATGGCCAAGTGCTGCCCACATCCTGTGAAAGAATAATGATTTAAAAAATACCCTTCGGATTAACACTGGTGATGATCAGGCCGGATTACACGTTCTGACCCTTCCGGCCCATCAACACTAGAGCTCATCATCTAAAGCCCCATCTTCCATGTGTGAATCTAGTCACTGTGGTAGTTTATTCCATTTTGAGGGCATCCACAAAACTACCCCTTACCAGCAGCAACCTGAACTAAGAGCCCTGGCCAATTGTTCTCCCCCATTGCAACAGTAAAAACACTGTAGGAGTATTTCATTGGCTGTCGAGTGTTTTGGGACATCCTGGGGTTGTGGAGGTGCCATATAAATGCAAGTTTATTTTTTTCTATTCTGCTCTAATCCCTACCTTGTTGACTTAATGCTCTCAAAAGTATTATTGTTGGTATCAATCGTCACCCCATGGTACCTCACCCAAGTGGCACTTGTGTGAAAGATTAGCACAAACTGCAATACCTAATGAGATTGAGTGGTTAAAGGAAAGTTTATGTGATATCAGTGAAACTGGATCTCTTGGGTGAATGGTCAAGATAGATTTTTTTGGCCCAGAAGCTTTCCCTCTCCTGAGAATTAAAGTGAAATGGTCAAACGCTTCCTATATCTTGTCTAAAGCAGCGATGAATTTAGCCATCAAAAAGATTACTTTATACAAATGGGGGCAATTCTCCCAGAATGCTGCACTGCTGGAGTAGCGCAGCAGGCGGGGAGACTCGAGCAGAGGCCGTGTAGCGAGCTTTTCACAGGATGCTCCGGCCGCTGGATTTCCGGCTTCGTCAACTCCTTGCCAGAAATCGGCATGCAGCTGAATAAATTATGTTAATGTTCACTCACATTTCGTTAGCGGGCCCGGGACTAAAGTCTCCAGGCCCACTAGCGTCTCCACCCCCAGCCAGGAATGTTTCACTCCAGCGGGGTTTACAAAAACTCCCCACTAGCGGGAAACTGGCGGCCTGACCCCCCCAGCTGGAGTGAGGGGGAGACCCGAAAAAGGGCTCCCCCCTCAGGAGATCAATGGTAAGGGGAGGGGTGCCCCAAGGGCATTGCCAGCATGGCAGTGCCAGCCTGGGGGCACCTTGGTACTGCCCACCAAACATCGAGCAATGCCAAGGGGGTGGGCTAGAGAGGGCAGGGCCTCTGTGTGACAAACTGTTGGGGTTTGGTGGGGTCCCGCTGCCACTCTGCATTCAGGCTTGGTTACAGAGAGAGAGAGGTCAGTGATCGGGACTGGCCATTGGGAGGCGGGGGGGGGGGGGTTGGTTTCAGGACTGCGGAGTTGGGGACGGGATCAGGAGACCTGGATTGATTGGGGGGGGGGGAGGGGGGGGGATTGAGGCTGGCGCGGACATGTCTGGAAGGCCAGCGATCGGGTGGTTGGGGGGGAGGGGTTGCATGACCAGTGATGGGGTGTTTGCGGGGCTGGCCAGCGATCAGGAGGCCGGCAGTGCGGAGCTATTACGCATGCGCCGACCTCAACGCTGACAGATTGGCGCATGTGCAGTGGCCCACTCAACGCTACGCTGCTGGCTTCTCCAGCAGGAATAGGCCCCACCCACTGATTTTTAATGAGATTCATGCAAGTGCACTCTGCAGTGTACAGAGTGTGGGAGATTCCTTTTAAAAATCCCGCTGAAAAATGCAGCGGGATTTACTCCTGTTTTTACACAAGTTTGACACTTCAAATTTTTTTGGGAGAATCCCACCCTGGTTTCTGACCATTTTTCATTGGCATTTCCCAGCATTCACCAAAATCTTGTGGCGAATTAACATAGGTGTTACCTGCAGTTTCTGCTGATCAGGCGTGTTTTCTTTTTGATTGTGAGAAAGTTATATTTTTGTAAATTGTTTGTGCTACAATTGGCCTCTTGCTCATAGGTTCAACATCACTGCCAAGACCACACTATACTAGACTAGCAATCCAGACCATGAGTGTTGAAAACCCACCATGTCAACCTGCAGAATAAAATTCAATACATTTTTGGGCTTGCACCAGAAAAATGACCACGTATTATGGAACTACTTCACACAAAGGGTTGTGAATCTGTGGAATTCCCTGCCCAGTGAAGCAGTTGAGGCTACCTCTTTGAATGTTTTTAAGGCAAGGATAGATAAATTTTTGAACAGTAAAGGAATTAAGGGTTGTGGTGAGCGGGCGGGTCAGTGGAGCTGAGTCCACAAAAAGATCAGCCATGATCTTATTGAATGGCGGAGCAGGCTCGAGGGGCCAGATGGCCTACTCCTGCTCCTAGTTCTTGTGTTCTTATGTAAAACTGCTGGGTTATTGGCGATTGCAACTGGTTCACGAATGTCCATCAGGAAGGGACTTGACTCCCCGCCTGGTGTGACCTACACGTGACTCCAAACTTGCACCTTATAAGATTGGTTCCTCATGCTCTCAGGTCGGCTAGAGCTGGGCACTTAACAACATGGTGTTACTCACATATCAAGAACAAATAATAAAATCTGCACACACCTGAGTTTCTCATTATCAGTATTGTTTTTAAACAATGATTGGTTCCTATTCTTCAAACCATGACTTTGTCTTCAACATTGAGATCCGGCATTTAGCCATTTCCCTGAACAGTTGACAACATTTCAGCTATTTCATGTTGTAAGTGGTATACATGTGGATTGAGTATTGTGCTTGTGTGTTTCAGGTACAAGAGGAGATGAGCCCTGACAGTAAAGCTACTGGAGAGATTTATGAAACTACATTTCAAGAACAAATACCGCTCGTCGGCCTGTAACTTACACAAATGTGCCACATTTTATTAATGAGATTTATTATATATCAGACCCTGGGAGAAACCCTATCTAGGAACTTTATCAATCTATTGAAGCTCGTTGAACACCAAAAACGTTGATCACGCTCGCCTTCAACTCCATTGGAATTGAGATTTCACAGCTTTCATCATTAAAGATCAAGTGAAACAATCCCAGGCTCTCAACTTCCATTCCAAAATAGTGTTTACTATGGGTTCACTCTCAAATGTGAAACGCTGTTTCTCAATTTTCAACTATTTCCGTGTCCTTTATTTAATTCAAACTCACCACTTTCTCTTCAGTTATGGGCAATGAGGTGCTTTTTAAAGATCTCTGTACTCAGTGCGACAGAATTTCTACTGCTGATTTCAAGGAGTGTGGGATTTTGTACAAACCTTCCTCAAGTGGCGCATCAGACAAACCTCCTGATGCATTTCTGCAGCAATTTTCATTTTGATCCAAATAGCTTAGGAGACAGTATTTAAACCAATTTACAGATGTTAGGAAGCTGAGACTAGAAAAGAAGACATTGGGCAGACATCCTCCTCACATTGCATTACTCAGTGATATTTCCCCGTGGTATGCAGATATGGGTGTTGAGGATAAGATCAGGCTTGTTTTGAGGTGATTAAATTATGAGCAAAAATGAACTACACTGCTGCTTGGGTAAAAGCAGGCAGTATAGGTGGAATCATTCCTCAATAAGGAGGTAACCTGTCCTTGACCATTACATTTTATTACATAATTGTTAATCCCTTGTTAATCTTACCTAAAACCGTTTGCAACAGGTTGACCAGAAGAAATTAGACTGAAAGCTGCCATTTTGCTTTGTGATTAACCCATTTGAGAGTTTTTTTTAGGAATTAAAGTACTGTTTATTAGAAGAATGCATCCCTATGTTCTTCAATCGGTTCTTTGTTTATTCCTTAAGAATAGCGAATGTTGTGTTCACGTATTCTGTACAAACCTGATTGATTTCTAATAAAAATTAAAAGAAATCCACCTTTTCATATTGATCAAACATGTTTTTAGTTTAGCATAATATTCCAAAGGTGCTTCAAAAGAGTGTTCAGACAAAATTTGACACTGAAGCGCGTAATATATTAAGACAAGCTAAAGGACAAGTTAAAGGAGAGATGGAGCTTTAAGTAAGGAATTTTAGAGTCAAGAGAACTACAGGCACGACTGTCAATGGAGAAGCAATGAAAATTAGGGATCCTTGAAGCCAATAGATGATAATAGATGATAATAGGGAGATGGGAGTCTTATGTGATGGAAAATTTATGAGGTTAGAAGCTTAGCTAAGGATCAAATGGGACACCCAAGTCTGCAAACTGTCTGGTTTCAGATTCAGTCATTTGCCAATGATGGGGATGGAGCTGGTGGATTGTACAAATAGTTTTCATATAAAGTGGGGTTAGGATGATTACCAAAGCAGCAGAGATGCACCATGTGTTGGGTTTGGTTGAGATGACTGCTCTTTAGGAGGGTTCCTGTGACAAAGGACTGAATTCAAAGCAACCCAAGTCCACAGACACCGAAGACAACTATTGATTGATAAAGTAAAGGTGGAATTTATAAAGTAATGACAGTGAAATACTTCTGAGAAACCCCAGCTCCAAAGCTCCAGGAGCAGCATAGGAATTGAATGCTTTCCAATAAAAGGTGGGAAAGCTAAGAAATCATCAAACTTTGGACTTTTTATATTTGAAGGCAGCACAAGAAGAAGTCATTTTAAAGCAATTTTGTCCAATAGAAACTGACTTGGATCAAGTGTGGCGACAGCAACACCATTGTAGCCACAGGCATTCATTTTATTAGAAAATGCCCATCATACATTACAGGTAAATATATATTTGCTGACACCCACAAGTATGCAAAACTTCTCAGTCTTTCACCAAATCTTAATTCTACCATGAGTTTTATCAGTTACAGCATATCTTGGGTTCTATGTCTCAGTTTTTTGTCCAGCAGTTGGAGCAGTACTTTGACTTCACCAGAATGGTTTCTGAGAATGCTGACCATAAAAGGTTGCTGGAGATCCTTTCCCACCCTCCATCCAGAACACAGTTGGGGCTGCTCCTTACCCTGACATGACATGACGACCTGATGGAGCTGTTTATTATTGGTTGCTTTCCTGCACCCTGGAGCAGTAACCCGGGCTGATGGGGCTGACTGATATGTGCTCTCCTGTCCACGCAATGTTGGTGACATTGACACAGGTTCTTCCATCCATACCACACACCATTTCAGCAATTAGCCAATCACCATTAACGAAGGATAGCCAAATATTTTCAAAAAAATCTTAAAGGAACATTTGAGTGATTCAAAAATCAAAAGGGGATTCAAAAAAAGACAAACCAAGTGTGCACATTGCCCCTAAAAATCCAGACATGAAGGGTAAAGAAATACACAAATAATTTCAGCAACAAGATCACAGATTAGATTTAGGAAGCAAAGTACTGGAAGTACAATTGTAAGGATTTTTGAGGAGGATGTAACATTTAAGTCAGTAAACGAACATAGATTGGAAATGATCCCCTCCACCTTGACCCCCTTTTTGCTTTTTGTTTCCCTGGTTTGTCCAATACATATGTATCAAACCTCAAAAATAAGGTTAGTGGGGCCAGAGATTAGTAAATTGGGGCATATTTGGTAAGGATATCTAATGAAATGCAAATATTGGGAAAGTATGGTCACAAAACAATCTACAGAATTATTCTGACATTCCAGGGAAATGTGCAGTAGAGCAGAACATGATTCTGGAGGAAGAGAAACCTAGAAAACCAAATAAAATAGCTTGGAGAAATTAGCACAGGAACAGTCATAGACCCCACAGATTCTCGAGCCTGTTCTATTATTTAATGAGATTGCAACAATTCCACCCAGCAACCTTGGTTCCAAACCCTGTTACATTCTAGTGCAAAAGTATTCAATCTCAGATTTAGAATTATTAGTTGACCTCGCACCTACTGCTTTTTGTGGGAGATCATTCCAGATTTGTGCTAGGACTAGCAGCAAATAGGGTACAAAAAGAGAAGTGTAAAATGTTACAAAGACAAGCCTAAATGCACTATCTGAATGTACAGAGCATTCATAAAAAGGATTAGCAGTGCAAAAAATGTAAATGGGTACAATATGATTGCAATTATAGAGACATGTCTGCAGGGTGACCAAGACTGGGAACAGAATATCCGAAGGTATTCAATATCAATTGGGGGAGAGGTAATTATGATGCGATTAGGCAAGAATTAGGGGGCATAAGATGGGAACAGAAACTGTCAGGGAAAGGCACTAATGAAAAGTGGAACTTTTTCAAGGAACAAATACTGGGTGTCCTTGATAGGTATGTCCCTGTCAGGCAGGGAGGAAATGGCCGAGTGAGGGAACCATGGTTCACGAAAGAGGTGGAATGTCTTGTGAAAAGGAAGAGGGAAGCTTATGTAGGGATGAGGAAACAAGGTTCAGATGGCTCGATTGAGGGTTACAAGTTAGCAAGGAATGAGCTGAAAAAGGGGCTTAGGAGAGCTAGGAGGGGACATGAGAAGTGCTTGGTGGGTCGGATCAAGGCAAACCCCAAGGCTTTTTACTCTTATGTGAGGAATAAAAGAATGACCAGGGTGAGGTTAGGGCCGGTCAAGGACAGTAGTGGGAACTTGTGTATGGAGTCAGTAGAGATAGGCGAGGTGATGAATGAATACTTTTCTTCAGTGTTCACCAAGGAGAGGGGCCATGTTTTTGAGGAAGAGAAGGTGCTACAGGCTAATAGGCTGGAGGAAATAGTTGTTCGGAGGGAGGATGTACTGGCAGTTTTGAATAAACTGAAGATCGATAAGTCCCCTGGGCTTGATTAAATATATCCTAGGATTCTTTGGGAGGCAAGAGATAAGATTGCAGAGCCTTTGGCTTTGATCTTTGGGTCCTCACTGTCCACGGGGATGGTGCCAGAGGACTGGAGAGTGGCGAATGTTGTTCCTCTGTTTAAGAAAGGGAATAGAAATGACCCTGGTAATTATAGACCGGTTAGTCTTACTTCGGTGGTTGGTGAATTGATGGAAAAGGTCCTTAGGGATGGGATTTACGACCATTTAGAAAGATGCGGATTAATCCGATAGTCAGCACAGATTCGTGAAGGGCAAGTCGTGCCTCACAAATTTGATTCAATTTTTTGAGGAGGTAACTAAGTGTGTTGATGAAGGTAGAGCAGTTGATGTCATATACATGGATTTTAGTAAGGCGTTTGATAAGGTCCCCCATGGTCGGCTTATGATGAAAGTAAAGAGGTGTGGGAAAGAGGGAAAGTTAGCCAATTGGATAGGTAACTGGCTGTCTGATCGAAGACAGAGGGTGGTGGTGGATGGAAAATTTTCGGACTGGAGGCAGGTTGCTAGCGGAGTGCCACAGGGATCAGTGCTTGGTCCTCTGCTCTTTGTGATTTTTATTAATGACTTAGAGGAGGGGGCTGAAGGGTGAATCGGCAAATGGAGTTTAACCCTGATAAATGTGAGGTGATTCATTTTGGTAGGACTAATTTAAATGTGGATTGCAGGGTCAAAAGTAGGGTTCTGAAGACTGGAGGAACAGAGATCTTGGGGTCCATATCCACAGATCTCTGAAGGTTGCCACTCAAGTGGATAGAGCTGTGAAGAAGGCCTATAGTGTGTTAGCTTTTATTAACAGGGGGTTGGAGTTTAAGAGCCGTGGGGTTATGCTGCAACTGTACAGGACCTTGGTGAGACCACATTTGGAATATTGTGTGCAGTTCTGGTCACCTCACTATAAGAAGGATGTGGAAGCGCTGGAAAGAGTGCAGAGGAGATTTACCAGGATGCTGCCTGGTTTGGAGGGTAGGTCTTATGAGGAAAGGTTGAGGGAGCTAGGGCTGTTCTCTCTGGAGCGGAGGAGGCTGAGGGGAGACTTAATAGAGGTTTATAAAATGATGAAGGGGATAGATAGAGTGAACGTTCAAAGACTATTTCCTCGGGTGGATGGAGCTATTACAAGGGGGCATAACTATAGGGTTCGTGGTGGGAGATACAGGAAGGATATCAGAGGTAGGTTCTTTACGCAGAGAGTGGTTGGGGTGTGGAATGGACTGCCTGCAGTGATAGTGGAGTCAGACACTTTAGGAACATTTAAGCGGTTATTGGATAGGCACATGGAGCACACCAGGATGATAGGGAGTGGGATAGCTTGATCTTGGTTTCAGATAAAGCTCGGCACAACATCGTGGGCTGAAGGGCCTGTTCTGTGCTGTACTGTTCTATGTTCTATCTAGGAAGGACAGGCACAAAGGAAAAAGAGGTGGGAGATGTTGATAGTAAAGCATGAAATCAGTGCACTTGTGAGAAAGGATATTAGCTCAGAAAAACAAGATGTAAAATCAGCCTGGGTGGAGCTAAGAAGCAACACGGGATGGAAAACATTACTGGGAATTATCTATAAGCAATAGTGGTAAGGGAAGGAGCGGCATTAAACAGGATATCAGTGATGCATGCAGCAAGGGTGACTTTAATCTACATATAGACTGGGCAAACCAAATTAGCAATACTACTGTGGCGGACTAATTCCTGAAGTATGTAAGAGATGGTTTTTTAAAGAACCAATTGGGTACAGGATATTCCAGATTTGGTATTGTACAACAACAATGGTTTAATTAATAATCTTGTTTTGTGGGGTCCTTTCGGCCAGTGTGATCATAACATGATAGAATTCTTCATTTGGATGGAAAGGGGAGTAGTCCAATCCGAAACTAGGCCCCTAAATCTGAACAAAGAAAACTACAAAGTTATGAGGGGTGAGTTGATTACGAAAAATTGGGTAAGTTCATCAAAAAGCAAGACAGTGGATAGGCAACAGCTAATCATAGAAATCATAGAAACCCTACAGTGCAGAAGGAGGCCATTCGGCCCATCGAGTCTGCACCGACCACAATCCCACCCAGGCCCTACCCCCACATATTTTACCCGCTAATCCCTCTAACCTACACATCTCAGGACTCTAAGGGGCAATTTTTTAACCTGGCCAATCAACCTAACCCGCACATCTTTGGACTGTGGGAGGAAACCGGAGCACCCGGAGGAAACCCACGCAGACACGAGGAGAATGTGCAATATCCACACAGACAGTGACCCGAGCCGGGAATCGAACCCAGGACCCTGGAGCTGTGAAGCAGCAGTGCTAACCACTGTGCTGCCGTGCCGCTAATATTTAAGGAATTAATGTATGCATTGCAACAGTTGTGTTTCTGGTGCAAAAACACAACAGGAAAAGTGGCCCAACCATGGCTAACAAATTTATTAGATCCAAAGAGGAGTCATATAAAATTGCTAGAAAATGTACCAAGCCTGAGGATTAGGAGCAGTTGAGAAGTCAGCAAAGGGAGACAAAGAGATAAGAGGAGGAAAATGAAGGGGAGTATGTGAGTAAACATGCAAGCAGACTGCAAATGTTTCTATAAATATGTAAGAAGAAAATGATTAGTGAAGACAAATGTCTTACTATTCAAAATGAAGAATTTATAATAGAGAATAAGGAAATGGCAAAGTAACTAAATGACTACTTTAGTTCTGTCTTCACAGAAGAAAACACAAAGAATGTCCCAGAAATGATAAGGAACCAAGGGTGCTACAGTAATTGTGGGTGACTTTAATCTACATTAGAGACTGAGAAGGCAGAATTGAAGGAAATTATTATTAGTAAAAAAGAAGTGTTGGAGCAATTAATGGGACTGAAAGACAAAAATTCCTAGGGTTTGATAATCTACATCCCAGGGTAGTAAAAGAGATGGCCATGGAAATAATGGGTGCATTGATGACATCTTCCAAAATTCTGTAACTTCTGAAACAGTCCCGGCAGATTGGAGAGTAGAAAATGAAAACCCACTATTTAAAAAAGGAGGGAGAGAGAAAACAGGGAATTGCAGAACCTAACACCAGTAGTAGGGAAAATGCTAGAGTCTATTATAAAGGATGTGACAACAGGATTCTTAGAAACTATCAATGGGACTAGACAAATTCAACATGGATTTGTGAAAGGAAAATCATGTTTGACTTGGATTTTTTGAGGATGTAACTAGTAGAATAGGTAAAGGAGAACCAGTGAATATGGTGTATTTGGATTTTCAGAAAACTTTTGATCATGTCCCACATAAGAGGTTGGTGTGTAAAATTTAAGAACATGGGATTCAGGGTAATATATTGGCATGGACTGAGAATTGGTTAGCAGACAGGAAACAGAGTGCATGAATAAATGCATCTTTTTTGGAGAGGCAGGTGGTGAATAGTGGGATCAACGCTTGGGCCCCAGCCATTCACAATATATATCAATGATTTGGATGAGGGAATCAAATTAATATTTACAAGTTTGTTGATGATACAAAAGTAGGTGGGAATGTGAGTGGTGAGGGGATGAAAAGAAGCTTCAAGGTGATATGAAGGGAGATGTCAATTGGCTGGGTTGAGTGCTATTCCTGCATGATGTAAACCCTTTAGAACAAGCCATCATTACGAGGGAGGAAGTGTTAGATGAATTTAAAAGCATTAAGGTAGACAAATCCCCAGATTACTGAGGAAGACAAGAGATGAAATTGCTGGGCCTCAAACAGAAATCTTTGTTTCTTCGTTGGCCACTGGTGAGGTACCAGAGGATTGGAGAATAGCCAATGTTGTCCCATTATTTAAGAAGGGTAGCAAGGATAACCTGGGTAATTATAGGCCAGTGAGCTTGACGTCAGTGATAGGGACTGTTGGAGAAGATTCTTAGGAATAGGAACTATACATATTGTGAATAGTCTTGTTAGGGACAGACAGCATGGTTTTGTATGTGGGAGGTCATGTCTCACTAATTTAGTTGAGTTTTTTGAGGTGACAAAAATGATTGATGAGGGAAGAGCTGCAGATGTTGTCCACATGGGCTTTAGTAAGGCACTTGACAAGATCCCTCATGGCAGGCTGGTGCAAAAGATTAAATCTCAAGGGATCAGGGTGAACTAGCTCGATGGATTCAGAACTGACTTGGCCATAGGAGACAGAGGGTAGAGGTGGAAAGGTGTTTTTCTGAAGAGGTCTGTAATTAGTGATGTTCGGCAGGGATCAGTACGGGGACCTCTGCTGTTTGTAATATATATATATAAATGGATTGGAAGAAAACGTAGCTGGTCCGATTAGCAAGTTTGCAGATGATACTAAAATCGGAGGAGTTGCGGGTAGTGATGAAGATTGTCAGAGACTACAACAGGATAGACTGGAAAATTGGGCGGAGAAATGGCAGATGGAATTTAATCCGGACAAGTGCAAGGTGATGCATTTTGGTAGATCCAATTCAGGTGGGAGTTATAAAACAAATGGCAGAGCAATCAGGAGCATAGACACACAAAGAGATCTGGGAGTGCAGATCCACAGATCCTTACAAGTGTCAGCACAGATGTAAAAAGTGGTGAAGAGAACATATAGCATGCTTGCCTTCATTGGCCAGGGCATCAAGTATAAAAGTGGGCTAATTATGTCACAGTTGCATAAAACTTTGGTTAGGCTACATTTGGAACACTGTGTCCAATTCTGGTCACCACACTACCAGAAGGATATGGAGGCTTTGGAGAGAGTACAGAAAAGGTTTACCAGGATGTTGCCTGGTATGGAGAGTATTAGCTATGAGGAGAGATTATTCTCCCTGGAAAGATGGAGGCTGAGGGGCGACCCTGAAAGAAGTTTATAAAATGAGAGGTATAGATAGGGTGAACAGTTGGAAGCTTTTTCCCAGGACAGAAATTACAATTACAAGGGGGCACAAGTTCAAGATAAGGGGGGAAAGGTTCAGTGGAGATGAGCGGGGCAAGTTTTTTTTTACACAAAGGGTGGTGGCGGCATGGGATGCACTGCCAAGTGAGGTGGTTGAGGCTGTTACATTAGCTACATCTAAGGCTTAATTTGATAGGCACATGAACAAATGGGGAATAGAGGGATATAAGCGGTTGGTTAGATAGGCAAACATGATCAGCACAAGCTTGGAGGGCCGAAGAGTTTGATCCTGTGCTGTACTGTTATTTGTTCTTTGATATAGACAAGTTGAATGAATGGGCAAATACAGTATAACGTGGATAAATGTGAAATTACGATTCCCGTGGCGGGTGGGATGGGATGGGAAAATGCCCCCCCCCCTAAATATGACAGATGAGTATGGGGAAGAGTGCGAGAGTATGGTGTTGAGATAGAGGATCAGCCACAATCATATTGAATGGTAGAGCAGGTTCAAGGGGCTCAATGGCTTATTCCTGCTCCTCGTTTCCACGACTTTAAAACTATTTGGAAAAGAGACCTTAACCCAATCTTTTTTGATGTGACCCTATTTTAATGCATCAGACTGAGGCTTCAGTTGTTGAGCGTGGGGGCATGTTTAAAGCTTAGACTGTGTGGGGGAGAACAGGAATTGATTGTTGATGAAATGGCAGGGTTTCAACACCTTTTCATGGGCATGTTTTGCAGCAGCAATCAAGCCTCAGAAAGCAGTCCATTGGGCTACACCCATCAATTACAAACATGCAAGGGTTTAAAGGGAGCCTCATAGCTGTCAGAAATCAGTCTCAACTCCATGGCAATCATTATTGCTTGGAGATCTCATCTTGAATCCCCACTGAGGGTTGTGACCCAGTTTGGGAAACTCTGCCCTAACTGTCCGTCTGCACTTTCTCATACAACTCCATTTTTTAGTCACTTCTGCTTAAACTAGTTATTTCCCTTCAGCTGGACTCTCTTCATCAGTTTCTGACCTAAACTTTGCTCTTCGCCTCTTTAAAAAATCTTTACTATTTTTATCGTTGCTTCTGACCCAAACACTCTCTCATTAAAGTCCTTACAACGTGCTATCTGCAGGTCTCTCAGACTGTCTATAGGGATTCCTTTCTCAGGAAAGTAGAAACCGTGAATATTAGATCTACAAGATTTCAATCATTATTCAGAATTTTGATGTAAATGTGTCACAATTGCTGCAAACACCAAATCGGGAGAGGTAGTGAAATCAAGAGATTAAATTCCTTAAAGTGTGAATGGGTAGAACAGAATCGGAATTTATATAGCATTTTCCATGTCCACCAGCCATCCCAAAGTGCTTTACAGGCATTTTGAAGCAGTCCCTGTTGCATGTCAGTAAATGTGACAGCCAATTTGCACAATGCGAACTTCCACAAATAGCAGTGATAATGATCAGAAAATCTTGTGATATTAAGGACTAAATATTAGCCAAGACATCAGGCATAACTCTCCTGCTCTTCTTTGAACTAGTGCCAGGGAATCTTTTTCACCCACCAGAACAGGCAGATGCGTTAGCTTTGTTTTTGGTGCCCAAGAGCTGTATTATGACTTGAAGCAGACATGTGACTTGTGACAGGGATCAGTGGAACTGACTGAATCACAGCTGACAAAGAAAATTAAATATAAAGGCAAAGTATTGCACAAAAGGAATAAATAATCTTGTGAATGTTGTTGAACTATCCAAGGATGAAAGTAAAACAGATGTGTTGGCAGACTCAACTGACACACAGAACAGAAAAAATACAGCACAAACAGGCCCTTCGGCCCACAAGTTGCACCGGTCATGTCCCTACCTACCTAGGCTTATATATGGGCTTACTTATAACCTTCAATCCTATTAAGTCCCATGTATTCATCCAGAAGTCTCTTAAAAGACCCTATCGAGTTTGCCTCCACCACCAGACAGCAGCCGATTCCACTCACCTATCACCCTCTGAGTGAAAAACTTACCCCTGACATCTCCTCTGTACCTACTCCCCAGCACCTTAAACCTGTGTCCTCTCGTAGCAGCCATTTCAGCCCTGGGAAAAAGCCTCCGAGAATCCACCCGATCTATACCTCTCAACATCTTGTACACCTCTATCAGGTCACCTCTCATCCTTCGTCTCTCCAAGGAGAAAAGACCGAGCTCCCTCAGCCTATCCTCATAAGGCATGCCAACCAATCCAGGCAACATCCTTGTAAATCTTCTCTGCACCCTTTCAATCATTTCCACCTCCCTCCTGTAATGAGGCGACCAGAACTGAGCACAGTACTCCAAGTGGGGTCTGACAAGGGTCTTATAAAGCTGCATCATTATCTCCCGACTCCTAAACTCAATTCCTCGATTGATGAAGGCCAGCACACCATACGCCTTCTTAACCACCTGCTCTACCTGCGAGGCCGATTTAAGAGTCCTATGGAGCCGGACCCCAAGGTCCTTCTGATCCTCTACACTGCGAAGTCTTACCCTTGATATTATATTCCTTCATCCCATTTGACCTGCCAAAATGGACCACTACACATTTATCCGGGTTGAAGTCCATCTGCCACTTCTCCGCCCAGTCTTGCATCCTATCTATGTCACGCTGCAGCTTCTGACATCCCTCCAACCTATCCACAACACCACCAACCTTTGTGTCGTCGGCAAACTTACCAACCCATCCCTCCACTTCCTCATCCAGGTCATTTATGAAAATGACAAACAGCAAGGGTCCCAGAACAGATCCCTGGGGCACTCCACTGGTGACCGACCTCCATTCAGAAAAAGACCCATCTACAACCACTCTCTGCAGGCAAGCCAGTACTGATCCACAAGGCAACAGCCCCTTGGATCCCATGCCCTCTCACTTTCTTGAGAAGTCTTGCATGGGGGACCTTATTGAACGCCTTGCTGAAGTCCATGTAAACCACACAATGGGGCAGCATAGTGGTTAGCACTGCTGCCTCACATCACCAGGAACTCGGGTTCAGTTCCAGCCTCAGGTCAGTGTGTGTGGAGTTTGCATTCTCCCGTATGTGGGGTTTCCTCTGGTTGCTCAGATTTCCTCACACAGTCCAAAGATGTGTAGGTTAGGGGGATTACAGGGATAGGCCTAGGTAAGATGCTCTGACAGAGAACCAGTGCAGATTTGATGGGCCAAATGGCCTCCTTCTGCATAGTAGTGATTCTATAATAATGGCCAAATAGCTTCCCAAGTGCTGCAAACATTTACTCATTGAATGTCGTTTTTTTTTAAAGAGAGCAAAAATCAGGGTAGCCAATAGGATTCCCATTCAGTGGGATTTACTAGACCAGTAAAACTACTAATTTTAAAAAAGCTTTGCTTCAGAAATCACAAATTGTCGGTAGAGAAACAGAAATTCACAGACTTCAGGAAGCATCATTACACCAAACCTTTCATTTTACCAAAACTTTTTAATAAAAATGTCAAATATTACAATAAAAAGCAAACACAAATCTCAATCAGTTCGATGGTAATGCCAACCTACTCGTAAAAGTCCCAGAAGTTTCAGTGATTGCATTGCAACCACCAGCCATTACAAATGGCAAGATTTGGAAAGTCTCTGTTCAGGACACCATCCCCATCACAGCAGTCAAACATTCCACGTACATCATCAACCCCAACATCTTGGTTAGTTTTATTTTCATGGTCTTGGTGGTCGCATGCCAGGTGGTGGAGGACCTGAAAGGGAAACCACACATTTAGATATACAAGGAGACAATTCTCTTGCAGTTAGGCTTGTATTTCTACAAAAAAAACAAGCTAAATACTGAGGTGTGCTAAACATTGTTTGCAGCTGAGAGAGTGAACCTGTGCCTTTTCCTTACCAAGTTGAGGTGCAAGGAAGAACAGGAATGTGATAATGTTCTCTTGCTGGTCTGACATACAGTACTGCACGAGCTAAAATTTCTCCAATTGGGAAAACTAAAGCCACGGTCTTTAGTCGCTGTTACAGAGTCCAGAACAGCCATGATCTTGCTGAATGGCTGAGCAGGCTAAAGGGGCCAAGTGACCTACTCCAGCTCCTCATTTTTACATTGCATAACCTGGAGCCAGTGTAAGTGAGCAAGTGCAAGTTCTGTTCACCCAGATCTTTATGTACAAACAAATTAGGTGTAGAAGTAGACCATTCGGCCTCTCTAGTCTGCTCAGCCACATTCCTACCTACCTTTAATAACCTTTCTGATCAAGAATTTATCTAGCTCTGCCTTAAAAATATTCAAAGACTCGGCTTCCACTGCCTTTTGAGGAAGAGTTCCAAAGGCTCATGACCCTCAGAAATGTTCTCATCTCGGTCTTAAATGGATGATCCTTTTTTTTTTAAGGGTGTGATGGTAATCAATCCTTCACATTCTTCCATGACTGCACCCCTCCTTCAAGACACATCTTAAAACTTAATTCTTTGAGCAAATAGTTGGTCAACTACCCCAATATGTCTGCATGTGGCTTGGTGACAAATTTTGCTCCGTAATGCTCCCATGAAGGATTGCAAAGGTGCTAGAGAGAGATGGGGAAAGGAGCCAGGAAAAAGGGACTGCTAAAAGAAAGTTGTAGGTATGAACACTTAAGACTTGTAACAGCAGCATTAACTGCTCCTTCACTGATACACAAATCACAATCTTCCATTTCAGTCTAAGAGGGCAAGATGCATTGAGTGGGACAGATATATACCTACTGCTGCAATTAAGACTTTGCCAACTGTGAATGATCTTAAGAGTGCACTGAATCTAAAGGAAGGCCATTTAGCCTAACAAACCACCTCCCTCCGCTCTCCAGCTAACCTTATCAGCACATCCTCTATTCTTTTCTCCCTCCTGTGTACATCTAATTTGCTCTTAAATGCATTTATACTATTTATCTCAACTGGTAATGCGATAAAGTGTTCCACATTCACACCAGTCTTCGGTTAAAGAAGTTCCTCCTGAATTTCTGTTGGATTTATACACGTCATTAACTCTTGCCAGTAATAAAAATTACCTACTTGGGAAGAATAGAGTTCAGTCATTATGGAGCATCTAGCAAACACAACACTGGCATGGGAAGAGAGCCTCTGAAACCAGCTGTATAAACTATATCTTATAAAATAATTACTTCTTGCAAGGTGGATGAGACAGTCAAAGATAATCAGTTAACTACATAGAAATGGAACAGAGGCGAGTCTGAAAATGTCGGAGTGACAGGCTCCTTCCCTGAACCAGCTGGGTCATTTAATGATCAGCTGACATCTTTCACAATCATGTTCTGATGATAGCCCACACATCACTAGCTTTTGAGCTCAATTTCACACTTTCTCAACTTCTGGGTTGCTGGGGCAGGATCATGACCATCTGACTACTGCGAGATTAAATTTGAATGCACTTGGACATAATTACAACTTTAAATAAACTGGCATTCCAACTCTAATTCAACACGTATTCAATACTTATTCAAACACTCACCTCGCATTCCTGGTGGCGGGGGTCGCATTCCTGGTGGCATTCCCATTGGTGCTCCGCGACCAGGAGGCATTCCCATTGGTGGACCCATAGGTGGTCTCATGCCAGGGGGAGGACCCATCATACCTGTGAACACATTAGAACCACATTTCATAGGAAACAAACACAAACCATGTGATTTAAGCGAGAAACCCCCCTTCTTTCCTAAGTTAGCGTGCCTGGGTAATCAACAGAGCACACTCTGCTGCCCCATACAAGTGAATGACAGATTGAACAATCTTGGAGGCAGCAGAGCCCAATCGTGTCTTAGAAACCCAGTAGCAACTCTCAAATCAGGCACTGAGCCCAATCACTCTACTGCTCTTCTAGCAAAAACTAGCTAACTCAACACAGAGTGGGGATCAAAGCACAGATCTCTGCTCCCCAAGAGCCAGTTGGGTTAGGGAAAATAAGCTCTGAATATTTAATTCCCAACGTCCCGCATGCAGTATCATGAATTGGAATCATCAGCCATCTCAGAACCCACTGAACCAGAGTGGGGGCAAGTCATCCTCGATCCCGAGGGACTCCCAGAAAACACTCAACTCCTAATGACACAGATTCTTATAATGTAAGATTAAAGTTTCACTTTTCACAAGTGTCCACCATAGACACACAATTGTGAACTTATCATGTACAATAAATTGGGAAGTTATAAACACTAACATATCAGAAGTTAACAATCTTTCAGTAACTCTGCAGGCTTCCTGCTTCAAACCTTTAATCTGCTTCAACATGAGCTCAGCTAATAATGGAGTAGAAAAGGAACGCTGCTAATTGGACTGCAGTATAGACTGACTGAATGCTCCAAATACAAATTAGCTGTGGTGTTTACAACATTACAACTACACTTATACTTCACTAGCAATAAAGCACTTTGAGATGTCACGTGGTGATGAAAAGCGCTATAGAAATCCAAGTCTTCATTTTCTTTTGTGACGGAACAGGTAGCTTCTGTGTACGTCCATCTCTAGTAGCCCTATTACATATCATTGTTCATCACCACAATCTCACAATATCGATGTTGCATCAAGTTCTCACCTGGAGGGGGAGCTCCTCGTCCCATTGGTGGTGGACCTCCACGGCCTGGGGGATATTGCTGAGGTGCTGCTGCAATACTGGACGTGACTGCAGCTGCTGCAACAGTTCCGCGTGCCTGAGGTGTCATCACCTGTTTACATCGAAATAAACAGCAACAATAATTACATGGACTCTTTTCTGAAGTAAATATGGCAATATGCCACATTTGCTGTATTTGGTTCCCACTGGTCTGTGACACACAATCAACTACTATCCATCTATAGAGGAATTCTCATGAACTCCAACCCCTGCAACTATAACATCACCAATGAGGGAAACCTACATATTCCCAAGAAATGCTCCCTCCAAGTTGTATTGATGTGCAGTTGCGCAGCAATTGGGAATGAGGCAGGCAGAATACAAAACTGGTCGTACACAAGCAACATTCCCTTGAAAATGCAGGATAAGGTACAGCAAGCCAGCTCCACACAGCAGACAGAAGCGAGAGAGAATATTGGTCCCAACTTCCCATGGAAAAAGTCACAGTAGATCTACTGAGGAAATTCTACAAAAGGCACTGACCGTCCGAATCACTACTGTTGATGAGCACGTTTTCAGTAAATGTAAATACAGAAAAAATTTCCAAGCACAGTACACTAGGCAGTGACATTAGGTAAA
Source organism: Mustelus asterias (assembly GCF_964213995.1). Classification (NCBI taxonomy): domain Eukaryota; kingdom Metazoa; phylum Chordata; class Chondrichthyes; order Carcharhiniformes; family Triakidae; genus Mustelus; species Mustelus asterias. The sequence continues at coordinate 27,308,128 of NC_135820.1, read as the reverse complement.
TAGATAAAATTATGTATGTATTCACTCTTTATACGTACAAGTTGAACTCGTAACATGCCTCTCTTACCCTTGCCAAAGTGACATACATGCACTTGCAGGGGCCTTTCTCTCCAAACAAAAGCTATGTTACGTGTTCAAGCCTTGTGAACATTTTAAATTACCCAGCAGATTGGAGAGCCTACGGTTCCCTGTGGCTTTCACCATGGCAACACCTTGGCCAAAGTCCCCAGGCCAACCAATCAGTACCCTTTTCCCCTGAAGTAGGAATTGGTGTGATTGTTTGAAATTTGACATTCTTTCATTTGTCCTGATGAGTGAAAGACAAAAAGCTTTGGCAACATGTCTCTTTGCAACAATATTTATGAGTATAATCCCCCCCCCCTTTATTTACACAACTATACAAGTGCTAAATCAACCCACTGATTTGTCCTCAAACTGAGTCTGGACAAGATGCTGTACCCATCAGTAGAATGGAGATACACACATTTTAACATAAACAGTTTTCAGTCATGTATACTGCAGTTTATTATCTGTCCAGCTGGGCAAAATTAAGTATTGCAGCACAGGGATGACCGAAAGGGACAGAGTCAGAAAGGTTTTTACCTGCTGAGATGGTCCTCCTACTCCTCGGACAGGACCTGATAACCCAGCTGGAGCCTGTGGCATTGGTGCTCCAGCAGGAACACCACGACCTGCTGCCCGACCAATACCAGGACCTCCAGCTGCACCAGCAAGAGGCACGCGAGCGATTCCAGTCTGCAATTAGAAAGGAAGAGTAAGTGATCGAAGAAATCTGCCTGGCAAGAGCAAAAATCCAAATCTAACACAACAACGAATAACTGAATGACAGAGAGAATGTTATTTAGTTACTTTCCCACCAGATCTCCCAGTTTGATCCCATGCACTGGCATCCACTTGAATCCGCCAGTGCATTTGCCCTGGTACTCACACCATAATAAATTGGCCCAGTGCACATCTGAAGCAATGCTGCACTGTCTTGCTTTCTGACCCAGTGATGGCCAAGACATGGGAGTCAGTGAAATTCTTTAATCTGACCAGCAATGGAGACTTTATGGCTTTTTGTCATCTTGGGCTCTTGCAAACATCGATATGTAGCAAGATACTGTAAAACCTTGCCAACTCAATTCAAGAAGCCAGACCTGTGTTTTAGCATTTTATTTTAAATGGAGCTCCCAGAAGTCAACATCCATCATTTCACTTTAGTAACATCTTTTTATATTGGTGACTCATGAAGGAAAGGGCCGGAGATTTGAAGTTGCAAACAAGATATGATAAACATCAGCCACAAGCCAACTACTGCAAACCAATTGATCACAAACACTGTTCATGGGTCCAGCTTTATTTAGTTCATGGTCTAAATAGCTTCAGCACTATCTAGCTATAGACTTGCAATCTAAAATCATTATAACTAGCCAACGCTAGGTTACAACCTGAAAAATCTACTGGAACTCATCAACTATTTTAGCTATTGTTTACCTTATAGTTCAAAGTGGAATACAGCTCTAGTTAGAATCACAGCCATTTAGGTCAGGGTTTGAACATAAGAAATAGGAGCAGGAGTAGGCCATCTAGCCCCTCAAGCCTGCTCTGCCATTCAATAAGATCATGGCTGATCTGATAGTGGGTTCAGTTCCACTTACCCACCCGCCCGCCCCCCATAACCCTTAATGGTTAAAAATCTATCTATCTGTGACTTAAACACATTTAACGAGGTAGCCTCTACTGCTTCATTGGGCAGAGAATTCCAAAGATTCACTACCCTCTGGGAGAAGTTGTTCCTCCTCAACTCTGTTCTAAATTGTCTCCCCCGTATTTTGAGGCTATGCCCCCTAGTTCTTGTTTCCATTGTAAGTGGAAATAACCTCGCTGCTTCTATCCCCTCTAGCCCCTTCATTATCTTATATGTCTCTATAAGATCTCCCCTCAACCTTCTAAACTCCAATGAGTACAGGCCCAGTCTACTCAATCTCTCCTCATAAGCTAACCACTTCATCTCCAGAATCAACCTGGTGAACCTTCTCTGTACCCCCTCCAAAGCTAATATATCCTTTCTTAAATAAGGGGACCAAAATTGTACACAGTACTCGAGTTGCGGCCTCACCAGTACCCTGTACAGTTGCAGCAAGACCTCCCTGCTTTTATACTCCATCCCTCTCGCGATAAAGGCCAACATTCCATTTGCCTTCTTGATTACCTGCTGCACCTGCAAGCTGAGTTTTTGTGATTCATGCACAAGGACCCCCAGGTCCCTCTGCATAGTAGCATGTTGTAATTTTTCACCGTTTAAATAATAGTCCATTTTACTATTATTCCTTCCAAAGTGGATAACCTCTCACTTACCAACGTTATACTCCATCTGCCAGATCCTTGCCCACTCACTTAGCCTATCCAAATCTCTCTGCAGTCTCTGTGTCCTCCACGCAATTTGCTTTCCCACTCATCTTTGTGTCATCCGCAAACTTTGTTACCCTACACTCAGTCCCCTCCTCCAGATTGTCTATGTATATGGTAAATAGTTGAGGCCCTAGCACCGATCCCTGCAGCACGCCACTAGTCACTGATTGTCAACCGGAAAAGCGCCCATTTATTCCAACTCTCTGCTTTCTGTTAGATAGCCAATCCTCAATCCATGCTAACACTTTACCCCAACTCCGTGTACCTTTATTTTATGCAGCAACCTTTTGTGAGGCACCTTATCGAATGCCTTCTAGAAATCTAAATACACCACATCCACCGCACTCATCATATCCTCAAAGAATTCCAGTAAATTAGTCAAACATGGCTTTCCCTTCATGAATCCATGCTGCATCTGCTTGATTGAACCATTCTTTTCCAGGTGTCCTGCTATTTCTCCCTTAATGATAGATTCCAGCATTTTCCCAACTACGGATGTTAAGCTAACCGGCCTGTAGTTACCTGCCTTTTGTCTACCTCCTTTTTTAAACAGTGGCGTTACATTAGCTGTTTTCCAATCAGCTGGCACCTCCCCAGAGTCCAGTGAATTTTGATAAATTACAACACTGCATTTGCTATTACTTCTGCCGTTTCTTTTAGTACCCTGGGATGCATTCCATCCGGACCAGGGGACTTGTCTACCTTTAGTCCCATTAGCCTACCCAGCACTACCTCTTTAGTAATAGTGATCGTTTTAAGGTCCTCACCCCCTACAGTCCCATGACCGTCAATTATTGGTATGCTATTTGTGTCCTCCACTGTGAAGACCGACACAAAAAACTTGTTTAAGGCCTCGGCCATTTCCTCGTTTCCTATTATTAAATCCCCCTTCTCATCTTCTAAGGGACCAACATTTACTTTAGCCACTCTTTTCCGTTTTATATATTTGTAAAAACTTTTACTATTAGTTTTTATATTTTGCGCTAGTTTACTTTCATAATCTATCTTTCCTTTCTTTATTGCTTTCTTAGTAGTTCTTTGGTTGTTTTTTAAAGTCTTCCCAATTTTCTAGTTCCTCACTAATCTTGGCTACTCTGTATGCATTGGTTTTTAATTTGATACTCTCCTTTATCTCCTTAGTTATCCATGGCTGGTTATCCCTTTTCTTATATTCCTTCTTTTTCACTGGAATATATTTTTGCTGAGTACTGAGAAAAATCTCCTTAAAAATCCTCCACCGTTCCTCAACTGTCCCACCAATTAGTCTGTGTTCCCAGTCTACATTAGCCAACTCCGCCCTCATCCTATTGCAATCCCCCTTGTTCAAGCAGAGGACACTGGTTTGGGACCCTACTTTCTCACCCTCCATCTGTATTATTGTTTGGCCAAATTAGTCTGTGCAATTTATACAGCAATCACACTGTATCTCCTCACTCCCCTGTCTTTTATCTTTCTTTGTCAAATACTGCACAATATTCTTTTAAAAGCACAATATTCTCTGCCCCAACCACTTCAATCATTTTGTTCTCCGTGAAGAAGGCCTATAGTGTGTTAGCGTTTATTAACAGGGGGGTTGAGTTTAAGAGCCATGGGGTTATGCTGCAACTGTACAGGACCTTGGTGAGACCACATTTGGAATATTGTGTGCAGTTCTGGTCACCTCACTATAAGAAGGATGTGGAAGCACTGGAAAGAGTGCAAAGGAGATTTACCAGGATGCTGCCTGGTTTGGAGGGTAGGTCTTATGAGGAAAGGTTGAGGGAGCTAGGCTTTTCTCTTTAGAACGGAGGAGGTTGAGAGGCAACTTAATAGTGGTTATAAGATGATGAGGGGGATAGATAGAGTGGACGTTCAGAGACTATTTCCTCGGGTGGATGTAGCTGTTACTTGGGGGCATAACTATAAGGCTCATGGTGGGAGATATAGGAGGGATGTCCGAGGAAGGTTCTTTACTCAGAGTCGTTGAGGTGTGGAATGGACTGCCTGCTGTGATAGTGGAATCGGACACTTTAGGAACTTTCAAGTGGTTATTGGATAGGCACATGGAACACACTAGAATGAAAGGGAGTGGGATAGCTTGATCTTGGTTTCAGACAAAGCTCGGCACAACATCGTGGGCCGAAGGGCCTGTACTGTGCTGTACTGTTCTATATCCTATTCTATAACTAGTCACTGAATTTACCACTATGTTATAGAATACCAAAACAAGGTGGGAAACTAAATGCCCCAGATACCAAACAAGTTTCCTAAAATTAACTTTTATTCCTTTTTGTCAGAATTATCCAACCCCCATGACCTCCATTAAATCCAGATACTCACGTCTTTGGGAGGAGGTCCTTCCACGGTCATAGAAACCAGGGTTTCACCTCGAAGCAACACCAGTCCAAGAACACGTTTCTCTTCCCGCTCGGGCTGCTTGGAGTTTTTTGGCCTTGTGAGAACATAAAAGAACCAAGTTTTCATAACGAGTACTTTACCCCAGTTTCTTAAAACTATGCCTTCAGTTACACTGAATCACACCTTACTGATCAAACAGAACACTAACCACCCAGCTCTTTCAGGGACACATCAGAATGTGACCATCCTTGAAACACAGATATCGAGCTCACAAGGAACAAAGTTGCTGTTTGGAATTTACTGGCCCTACTGGGTTATGGCTCCACTTTGCCTTCTATCTTTCAGTAACTTATCCAAATTCCCATTCCTCATTTAATCTAGGAAGTGATTGCAGACAAGTTAACTATCAGAGCTGATAACCCTCACCGAACACCCACATATACAGTTAACTATTAAATGCTGGATGTTGTCAATGGCCAAATGGAATCTGCAATCCTCGTTCTATGTTGTCGAGAAGTAACAAAATTACAAATCAAGAGCATTAAAAGATGCTTTTCCTTTAATGTTCAAGTGACCGTGATCAGTTAGGGAAGTGGGCCGAGAATTAGCAAATGGATTTCAATACAGACAGGTGTGAGGTGTTGCATTTTGGAAAGTCAAACCAGAATGAATGGTAGGGCCCTGGGAGTGCTGAGGAATAGAGGAACCGAGGAGTACAAGTAAATAGTTCACTGAAAGTAGTGTCACAGATGGACAGAGTGATGAAGGTGTTTAGCACACTGGCTTTCATGAGTCAGGTCACTGAGTATAGGACATTATGTTAAAGTTGTTTAAGTCATTGGTACTTGGGATTATTGTGTACAGTTTTAGTCACCCTGTTATAGGAAAGACACTGATAAACTGGAGTGCAAAGACTTACAAGGGTGCTGCCAGGACTAGTGGGCCTGAGTTATAGGGAGTGGTTGGCCAGGCTAGGGCTTTATTCCTTGGAATGTAGAAGAATGAGGGGTGACCTTACTGAGGTGAATAAAATCATGAGGGGTATCGATAGGATGAACACACAGTCTTTGTCCCAGGGCAAGGGATTTGAAAACTAGAGGGCATTCGTTTAAGATGAGAGGGCAAGAATTTAAAAGGAACCCGAGGGGCAACTTCTTCATGAAGAGGGTGGTGCATGAATGGAATGAGCTACCTGAGAAAGTGGTTGAGGCACGTTCAATAGCAACATTTAAAAAGCATTTGGATACGAAAGGATTAGAGGGATATGGGCAAACGCAGGCAATTGAAACTAGCTGGGAGGGCACCATGGTAGCATGGACCGGTTGGGTTGAAGGTCTGTTTCCGTGCTGCATTGTTCTATGACTTGTTTATGAAACACAATATCTAGACACTGTTCTGGATGCTAAGAAGTCGAGCACAGATATATAATTCACATGTCCGCTTTTCAATGCAGATCAACAGGTGCCCTTAAAGGCACTTGAGATTTTAGAAAGTTCTATAAGACAAATGGACATATCTTAATGTTTTCAGATGCGGAGTAAGACTAAACAGGGCACTAGAATCCCTTTCACTGGCATTCTTTACTTCATTACTTGATCATAGGTCATAGAATCCCTATATGCAGAAGGAGGCCATTCAGCCCATCGGGTCCGCACCAACCACAGTCCTACCGAGGCCCTATTCCCATAACCCCACATATTCACCCTGTTAATCCCCTGACACGAAGATCAATGGCCAATCAATCTAACTTGCACATCTTTGGGCGGCACGGTAGCACAGTGGTTAGCACTGCTGCTTCACAGCTCCAGGGTCCCGGGTTCGATTCCCGGCTCGGGTCACTGTCTGTGTGGAGTTTGCACATTCTCCTCGTGTCTGCGTGGGTTTCCTCTGGGTGCTCCGGTTTCCTCCCACAGTCCAAAGATGTGCGGGTTAGGTTGATTGGCCAGGTTAAAAATTGTCCCTTAGAGTCCTGGGATGCGTAGGTTAGAGGGATTAGCGGGTAAAATATGTGGGTGTAGGGCCTGGGTGGGATTGTGGTCGGTGCAGACTCGATGGGCCGAATGGCCTCCTTCTGCACTGTAGGGTTTCTATGTTTCTATCTTTGAACTGTGGGAGGAAACCGACACAGACACGGGGAGAATGTGTAAACACCACAGTGTGTGGAGTTAAAAAAAAAAAGATGGAAAACTCCAGACAGTGACCCGAGGTCAGAATTGAACCCGAGTCCCTGGTGCTGTGAAGCAGCAGTGCTAACCACTGTGCCGCCCCGTCAGACAATGGGTCATTTAGACTCGAAACGTTGGCTATACTCTCTCTCCACAGATGCTGTCAGACCTGCTGAGATTTTCCAGCTTTTTTCGGTTTTTGTTTCAGATTCCAGCATATGCAGTATTTTGCATTTATTTTCGATAGTTCTGGAAGGTTGATACTGGGCAGTTTGTAATAAAGGATAATCAGTTTTCTCAAAAAGGTAATGGCAGAAAATAGACAGAATTCTGCACTGTGTTAGGGATAATGTAGTCCTTTTTTTTGAAAAACAAAACTTTCAAGATTGGCCAGGAAGTCAAAACTTCAGACAAATGGCTACGCTATATAAAAACATGATGTGGAGATGCTGGTGTTGGACTGGGTTAAACACAGTAAGAAGTCTCACAACGCCAGGTTAAAGACCAACTGGTTTATTTGGTAGCACAAGCCACAAGCTTTCGGAGCACTGCCCCTTCATCAGGTGAGTGGGAGTTGCGATCACAAACAGGGCATATATAGACACAAACTCAATTTACAAGATAGTGGTTGGAATGCGAGTCTTTACAGGTAATCAATAAAAACAAGGCCCTCTCATGGAATGTACTTAGTGAAGCAGATAGCACCAGTTGCAGGTACAGGTTTATTATGGAATATAAGTTCCAGCCACCTGCATTGGAATTTAGAGTGAGCTTACTTGATCTTCCTGAATTCATCGCAGTCACAAAGGATGAGATTCATGTGTTTGTCGAAAGCCTTGAAGGTCCCAATGAAGATGCGCCCATCCTGAAGGATGCATCTCATTCTGTAGTCAATATGCTGAAGCATCTTGCTGCTCTTACCCACCGTCTGAAGGGGAAATAAAACTATTAATCCAAATGCTCACTACGCCAACCGAACTTCAGCCCAGTCGGTCCAACTATTTTCTGACTTTCGAACATAACCCTTGATTCACACCTCAGTTTTTTTTTAAAAGCGGAAAATAAAGCCGTCACTGCAGTGAATACCCAAACCCAAATATTCAACCCAGATGAGACTTGTTGCTTTAAAATTAAATAAAAGTACTTATATTCAGTTTACAGCACGGTGGCACAGTGGTTAGCACTGCTGACTCACAGTGCCAGGGACACGGATTCAATTCCCAGCTTGGGTCACCGTCTGCATGTTCTGCCTGTGTCGGCATGTGCACCTCCAGGTGCTCTAGTTTCCTCCCACAGTCCGAAAGACGTGCTGGTTAGGTGCATTGGCCATGCTAAATTCTCCCTCGGTGTACCAAAACAGGCGCCGGAGTATGGCAACTAGGGTATTTTCACAGTAACGTCATTGCAGTGTAAGCCTACTTGTGACACTAATAAATAAAAAGCTTTAAGCTTACACTGCAGTATTCACAGAGAAGGCTAACTACTCTTCCTCATGCTCAATACACTATTTAATGCATTAACGGTGCCATATAAATGCAACCTCTTGTATTCTCCAACATTTTGACAATACAATGCCTGTGCTTGCAATTAGAAATATTGGCTGAATATTTTACTGGGTTGTAGTGAATCAACACACTGCCATTTTATTCAAGATCAGAGTATGATGTACAACCTAGGTAAAACAATGAATGCTTCCTCTCTGCAAATACAAGGATTCAAACTATTGGGTGTTGCACACGGCAGTTTCTGTTTGTACCAGTTCTAACTGTTGCATTCTCCTCACTCTGGAGCAAGGGAGAGTGAGATTTCCTTTTCCAAGTAAGGTGGATTTCAGGAAAGCTAGCTTCCACATTGCTCACAATATACTTGTTTGCTCCAAAACAATGTAGAACATACACTACATGCTGCGAAAGAGCATTATTTAAAATGCAAAAACATTTTGTAATGCAGTAGTAAATAGCCAAAAAATTATGGAAACCAAACAGCTTTTGGTTTTTAACATCAATGTTTGTGTTACTTGATAGTATTGTTTGATTTATTGTCACATGTATCAGCATACAGTGAAAAGTATTGTTTCTTGCATGCAACACAGAGCATACCATTCAGAGAAGGAAACGAGAGAGTGCAGAAAGTAGTGTTACAGTCATAGCTAGGGTGGAGAGAAAGATCAACTTAATGCAAGTTATTGATCAACATGTTGTCCTGCTATTCTAGTCCTGGCAACATGTTTACACAAATTTACTCATTTTGCTTTCTAGTATTTTTTAAAAATAATGTGCAAGGAATAATATTACCACTGACAATATTATCAATCTTTCACATCAGACATTAAACCAAGCTCTGTCTGCACTCTGTAGTGGATGCAAAAGATCCCACAACACTATTTTGTAAGGGAGTCTTGGTCAATATTTATCGCTCAATCAACATTACAAGGAACAGATTGGTCTTAATCACATTGCAAATGTGGGAGCTTGCTGTGCATTTGCTCCAACACTGGTACTCTTCAGAATGCACTTTGGGGTGTCATACATTACAAAAATATCAGCCATTCTTTAAAAAAATAACTGGTCAGCTACCAATGGGTTTCCTTGACAAGGCTCTAGAAATTATCAGCAGGTTACCGACTCCAGTGAGGGTCAAAATGGGTATGAAAAATCCTTAAACAACACAAATCAATTAGATCCCAAAACAAACGGGTTAATATTTTAAGTGAGATCTTTCGCCAGTGGGATATTGGTATGGGGGTGCAGGATTCGACTCAGAAACATTAGCCTCACCATCCTCTGTGTTCGTTGTGTTTTCCCCCTAATCACAGTTTCAATATGTAACCAAGTCCAAATGAATGGGAAACTCTTTCACAGATCCCAGGATGAACCGACCAGAGGCAGTGAACGCTGCGGCCGAGGTTATTTAGGGCTTGGTACTGGTTTGGAAACTCACAGGGTGCCAAGCACGGTAAGTGATTTAGTGTGAAAGCCAGGCCCGGTCGGTTTGAAGCCAGTCACCCAAAGCCCGACTACTAGGCCGCACTCTGGGGTAAGCCGCCCGTTAGCGCCCTAACCTGCCGGCCGCATTAGCCGGGCTTTTGCAATATACAACCCGCATCATTCATCCGAGCCCTGTGTTCGGTTATCGAACCTTCTTACCATGATTGCGGGCGGGATGGGCGCACAACCCGACGGATTGAAGAAAAATAAAAAAAAATTCCTGCGATCGGCCGCAGGTAAACAGGCCTGGCGCGTGGCAACCTGGGAAAACTAGAACCCCGCCAACACCAACTGCGCAGGCGCGAGGGCACGGCCGGCTTCTCTGTGCCGTGCAGCCTGGGATACTGGCGGACTCGACCTGGAGGATTGGAACTCAGAGAGACTAAGAAGTCATGAGGACATGATAGATGCTATATATAAAAAAAACACAATTGCTTATAGGTGGGATGGGGAATTTTAATATGGGGCCAGTTCCCTGTTAGATTCATTTTGGCGGGATTTTAAAAAATATCTGAATGGTGAGAGATTGCAGAGTTCTGGTGTGTAGAGGGATTTTTGATTTGATTTGTCACATGTATTAATATACAGTGGAAAGCATTGTTTCTCGCGCACTATTCAGACAAAGCATACCATTCATAGAGAAGGAAAGGAGAGGGTGCAGAATGTAGTGTTACAGTCAATTGATTTGATTTGTCACATGTATTATACAGTGAAAAATATTGTTTCTTGCATGCTATACAGGCAAAGCATACCCTACATAGAGAAGGAAAGGAGAGAGTGCAGAATGTAGTGTTACAGTCATAGCTTGGATGTAGAGAAAGATCAACTTTGTGCAAGGTAGGTCCATTCATAACTCTGATGAAGCAGGGAAGAAGCTGTTCTCGAGTCAGTTGGTACATGACCTCAGACTTTTGTATCTTTTTCCCAACAGAAGAAGGTGGAAGAGAGAATGTCTCGGGTGCGTGGGGTCTTTAATTATGCTAACTGCTTTTCCGAGGCAACAGGAAGTGTAGACAGTGTCAACGGGTGGTAGGCTGGTTTGAATGATGGACTGGGCTTCGTTCACGACCCTTTGTAGTTTTTTTGTGATCTTGGACAGAGCCATACCAAGCTGTATTACAACCAAAAGGATGCTTTCTATAGTGCATCTGTATAAGAATCTGGGTGTCTTAGTGCATGAATCATAAAGTAATTAGGCAAGTAATTAGGAAAGCTTATAGAATGTTATAATTTACACTTGGCTTGTATCCGCTGGAGTTTAGAAGAGTGAGTTGACTTGATTGAAATATATAAGATCCTGAGGGGTCAGCATGATGGATGTAGAGAGGATGTTTCCTTTTGTGGGAGAATCTAGTTCTAGGGGTGTGATGATACTGTGCTATTGATATACTTTATTTTTAAAGGGGAATGTTTTAAGATTTGGCTCTTTTCTATAGCTGGCCAATAAGTCTAGAGGGAATGCAAATCTGACTCTGGGGGAAGGAGGATAATTACTCAGTTCAGCCTTGCAATTGGTTATGTTAAGTAGAATTAATGGAGTTTTGTTTACTTAAGTTGCCCTGGGATTTCTGCTTAGTGATTGACAAGGAGTTGGGGTTTGGCTATTCTGGTTTTGGTTAGGTGAATTTTGCACTCTTCTGAAAGCTCTATATTGCTCTGAAAACTCCAAGGCTATCTATATGTATTATAGCAAGTATATTTGTGATTGCTAACTTTGTGAGGAATGTTGCTTATTTGGAACTGAAACAGTGATAAGTTAGAAATTGTTGTTTCATTTAATTTTTTAAACATTGTTCAATTGTTAATAGTTAAGCTACTTAATTTGCTATGAGTGTGTTTAAACTATTATTAAATAAAATTTGTTTTACTATAAAAGATCCCTAATTTGTCAGTGGAATTGATCCTGGAGTGAAGCATCCTATCCTCACATTTATGCTAAAATAAAAAATTGTTGGAGTTTAATCAGGCATCCTAATGTAATTGGGGTTCTGGACTAGGACCCTAACAGGGTCACTGTTTAAAAATAAGGGGTCACCCATTTAGGACAGAGACGAAGAGAATTTTTTTCTCAGAGGGTTGGGATCCTTGGAACTTGCTGCTTAAAAGGTGGTCGTAGCTGAGTTTTTGAATATTTTTAAAACAGAGGTGGATAGATTCTTGATATGCAAGGGAGTGAATGGTTATTGGGGCTAGGCAGAAGGGTGGGTGGAGTTGAGGTTACTATCCGATCAGCCAACATCTCATTAAATGGTAGAACAGGCTCAAAGGGCTACTTGGGCTCTTGCTACTGATACATATGTACGTACTTTGAAGCAGTGCCTTGAAATAACTAACATTGTGTGAGATATTTATCTGGTCATCAGATCTCTTCATGAAAGGAAGAAAGAGAGTCATATTTTTGTCTATCGTGACGTCTGGACTTCCCAATGCACCTTATAGTCAGTGAAGAACTTTCAAAGTGTAAGCACTGTTGCAGTGTAGAAAATATGAAGATCAATTTGTGAATATCAAGCTCCCACAAAAAGTGAATGTAATGATGATAAATAATGTGAGTTGAGGTATAAGATCCAGACACCTGTAGACCGCTCTGTCATATATTCAAGTAGTGCTATCGGTCTTTTACATCCACTTGAGTGAGTAGATGGGCCTTATTTAATGTCTTATCTAAAAAAACAAGGACTCTTGACAACAATGCACTGGCTTGCCAGCCTAGATTATGTTACCCTTCAATGTCACTGGGGAGGCGTATTATGGTATTATCGCTCGACTATTAATCCAGAAACCCAGATAACTTTCTGGGGACCTGGGTTTGAATCCCGCCATGGCAGATGGTGGAATTTGAATTCAATTTTTAAAAAAATCTGGAATTAAGGGTCTACTGATGACCATGAAACCATTGTCGATTGTCAGCAAAACCCATCTGGTTCACTAATGTTTAGAGAAGGAAATCTGCCGTACTTACCTGGTCTGACTTACATGTGACTCCAGAACCACAGCAATGTGGTTGACTCTCAACTGCCCTCTGAAATGGCCTAGCAAGCCACTCAGTTGTATCAATCATTGCAAAGTCTCAACAAAGAAATGAAACCTGACGGACCACCTGCATCGACCAAGGCACAGGAAAAGACAGCGGCAAAACAAAGAGCCCTGTCGACCCTGCAAAGTCCTCCTTACTAACATCTGGGGCTAGTGCTAAAATTGGGAGAGCTGTCTCACAGACTAGTCAAGCAACAGTCTGACATAGTCATTCTCATGGAATCATACCTTACAGATAACATCCCAGACACCACCATTACCATCCTTGGATATGCCCTGTCCCACCGGCAGGACAGATCCAGTGGAGGTGGTGGCACAGTGGTATACAGTTGGAAGGGAGTTGCCCTGGGAGTCCTTAACATCGACTCTGGATCCCATGAAGTCTCATGGCTTCAGGTTAAACATGAGCAAGGAAACTTCTTCCTGGTTACCACGTACCGTCCTCCTTTGGCTGATGAATCAGTATTCCTCCATGTTGAACAACACTTGGAGGAAGCACTAAGGGTGGCAAGGATGCAAAATATACTCTGGGGGGGGATTTCAATGTCCACCACCAAGAGTGGCTCGGCAGCAGCACTACTGATCGAACTGGTTGGGTCCTAAAGGGTATAACTGCTAGACTGAGTCTGCAGCAGGTGGTGAAGGAACCAACAAGAGGAAATAACATACTTGACCTCATCCTTACCAATCTGCCGGCTTTGGATGCATCTGTCCATGACAGTATTGGGAAGAGTGACCACCGCACAGTCCTTGTGGAGACGAAGTCCCGCCTTCACATTGAGAATAACCTCCATCATGTTGTGTGGCATTATCACCGTGCTAAATGGGACAGACTTTGAACCGATCTAGCAACTCAAGACTGGGCATCCATGAGGTGCTGTGGGCCATCAACAGCAGCAGAATTGTACTCCAGCACAATCTGCAACCTCATGGCCCGGCATATCCCCCACTCAATCATTATCATTACCATCAAGCCAGGGGATCAACCCTGGTTCAATGGTGTGCAGGAGGGCATGCCAGGAGCAGCAGCAGGCATACCTAAAAATGAGGTGTCAACCTACTGAAGCTACCAAACAGGACTATTTGCATGCCAAACGGCATGAATAGCAAGTGATAGAGTAAGCGATCCCACAACCAACAGATCAGATCTAAGCTCTGCAGTCCTTCCACATCCAGTCATGAATGGTGGTGGACAATTAAACAACTCACTGGAGGAGGAGGCTCCACAAATATCCCCATCCTCAATGATGGGGGAGCCCAGCACATCGGTAAAAAATATAAGGCTGAAGTATTCGCAGCAATCTTCAGCCAGAAGTGCCAAGTGGATGATCCATCTCCGCCTCCTCCAGTGGTCCCCAGTATCTCAGATGCCAGTCTCCAGCCAATTCGATTCACTCTACGTGACATCAAGAAACGGTTGGAGGCACTGGATACTGCAAAGGCAATGGGCCTAAATAACATTCCGGCAATAGTACTGAAGACTTGTGCTCCAGAACTTGCCGCTCTGCTAGCCAAGCTCTTCCAGTACAGTTACAACACTGGCATCTACCCAACAATGTGGAAAATTGCCCAGGTATATCCTGTACAAATCCAACCTGGCCAATTACTGCCCAGTCTACTCTTAATCATCAGTAAAGTGATGGAAGGGGTCATCAACAGTGCTATCAAGCAGCACCTGCTCAGCAATAACCTGCTCAGTGACACCCAGTTTGGGTTTCGCCTGGGTCACTCAGCTCCTGACCTCATTACAGCCTTGGTTCAAACATGGACAAAAGAACTGAATTCCAGGGGTGAGGTGAAAGTGACAGCCCTTGACATCAAGGCCACATTCGACGAGTGTGGCATCAAGGAGCCTTAGTGAAACTGGTATCAGGGGGCAAACTCTCTGCTGGTTGGTACATAGGAAGATGGTTGTGGAGAATCAGTCATCTCAGCTCCAGGACATCTCTGCAGGAGTCCCTCAGGGTCCTAGGCCCAACAATCTTCAGCTGCTTCATCAATGACCTTCCCTCCATCATAAGGTCAGAAGTGGGGATGTTTGCCGATGATTGCACAATGTTCAACACCATTCGCAACTCCTCAGATACTGAAGCAGTGCATGTTCAAATGCAACAAGATCCGGACAATATCCAGGCTCGGGCTGACAAGTGGCAAGTAACATAAATGCAGGCAATGACCATCATCAATAAGAGACAGTAACCATTGCACCTTGACATTCAATGGTGGTACGATCACTTAATCCCCCACTGTCAACATCCTTGGGGTTATCATTGACCAGAAACTCAACTGGACTCACCACATAAACACAGTGGCTACAAGAGCAGGTCAGAGGCTAGGAATACTGCAGTGAATAACTCACCTCCTGACTCCCCAAAGCCTATCCACCATCTACAAGGCACAAGTCAGGAGTGTGATGGAATACTCCCCACTTGCCTGGATGGGTGCAGCTCCAACAACACTCAAGAAGCTAGACACCATCCAGGATAAAGCAGCCTACTTGATTCACACCACATCTGCAAACATTCAATCCCTCCACCACCGACGCTCAGTAGCAGCAGTGTGTACAATCTAAAAGATGCACTGCAGCAATTCACCAAAGATCCTTAGACCAGTACCTTCCAAACCCATGACCATTTCCATCCAGAAGCCCAAGGGCAGCAGATAAATGGGAAGACCACCACCTGCAAGTTCCCTTCCAAGCCTCTCACCATCCTGACTTGGAAATATATCACCGTTCCTTCACAGTCACTGGGTCAAAATCCTGGAATTCCCTCCCTAACGGCAGGTGGGTCAACCCACAATGCAAGAAGGCAGCTCACCACCACCTTCTCAAGGGCAACTAGGGATGGGCAACAAATGCTGGCGAGCCAGCGATGCCCATGTCCCATGAATGAATTAAAAAAATACTGGATCTCCGTAAATAACAGCATTATGGATTTATCTTCACCATGTAGACTATAGCAGTTCAAGGCGGCAGCTCACTGCCACCTTTTCAAAAACAACCAAAGACAATAACAGGAACTCATTCCAAACCCCTGACTACTACCATCTAGAAAGTCAAGGGCAGCAGATAAATGGGCACATCACTACCCTGGAAGTTCTGCTCCAAGCCATTAACCATCCTGACTTGGAAATATATCATTGTTCCTTCACTGTCACTGGGTCAAACGTTTGGAATTCCCTTCCTAACAGTACTGTGGGTGTACTTACATCACATAGATTGCAGCAGTTCTGGAAGGCAGCTCACCACCACCTTCACAAGGGCACTAGGGGTGGGCATTGAATACTAGCCAAGCCAGCGACACCCACATTCTGTGAATGACGCCCATAGCTTGAGCTATGTTGGATGTTGGATTGTTCCATATTTATTCCAATTTACAATATTCAGTACTCATAACCATTGATATTTGAAATTTATTTAAAATCAACTTCTATCATGGCCAAGAGTTGAATGAAGGTAAATTTCAAATAAAGTACAACAAAATAGTTTTAATTTGATTTAAGTTGAAACAAATGAACAATTACATCTAATTTGTGAACATGTAAATTCAACAGCATTAAAGATAGATACAGATGATGAGGTTAATCCTTACAGTTGATGTTATGGATTAGAGATTGTGATAGAGGGTGTAAAGTATGTGAGAGAGAGGAGGGTGTGTGAGTGAGGGTGAGAGAGGAAGGTGTATGTGAGAGCAGGGAGGGTGAGTGTATGTCTCTGAGTGTGAGGAAGAGGGAAAGTGTGTGTGAGGAGGGTGAGTGTGTCTCTGTGACAGAAAAGGGGTAAGTGTGTGAGAAAGGTAGGTGAGTGTGTGTGAGAGAGAGGGGTGTGTTTGTGTGTGCGCATGCGTGCATGTGCGTGAGGGAGAGAGATGTGTCCGAAACAACTACCAGCATCACTCATCCTATTATAAATGGCAAAAGGCAAGACTTAAATTTTATTTTAATAGATAGCTTTTTAGATTACCCACTCCTAATGTGGGTACTACTTCCAGGGGTTAATGTTAAAGGGCCATGGGACAAAGGGTACATTCATATGTAGGTGTAGGTTTTGTAAACCCTTTAAAAAAAACTTTGGAGTTTATAGGCAAAATGTTGTGACACTTTCAAATGTCATTATTAGATGCTGCTTTATAATGCTGATATCTTTTTAAACAGTGATTCAAAGGGTTCTGTCCCGCAAAGGTAGGTTAACCATTATATTGACCACCATCGTTTATTACAGTACTTTTTCCAATGTCGAACAAGGCATGTGAGTGAACTTTCCTTGCCAAGTTTGGTACTGGAATTTAAAATGCACAGACAGTTCTGACATTGAGCAAATCATTCCCTTGCTTTCGAAAGGTGAAAGAAATCTAAACACCTGCTCTGGGCAATCTGCTTTGAAATGGAAATGACACCGTGTTCACTTTTAGATTCTTGGAGACGGGATTTTCCAGTCCCTCCTGCCCGTGGGATCTTCTGGTCCTGCCAAAGGTGACCCCCTCTGGCAAGTGCCCCAGCAACATGCTCGGTGAGCAATGCAAATGACCATTGATTTTAGTAGGACTAGAAGATCCCACTAGCAACCAATGGCGAACCACCTGGAAAGCATGACACTGACACAGCCCAGGGGATGAGGGAAGGGGGGATTGGCAGGGAGCGGAAAATTCCGGCCTTGGAGTTGGAAGATAATATTTTGATAGTTGAGATTATGAAAGCTTGGCTGAGTTCTGAAAGCTGAAGTAGTACTGGGCTCAGTCTGTTGACACAGCTGTCCAAAGAATGACAACATAATAACATATTCTGCCTTTGATGTGGTTTCTGACTACATGGATTCCACATCCTAATTGTCACCTGTTAGAGGGATCCCCTTACCCTAGGGAATATCCCTAGGGTAAGGGGATTGGATGGGGAAGAGTTCGTTAGGTATGTTCAGGAGGGTTTCCTGACACAGCATGTGGACAAGCCTACAAGAGGAGAGGCTGTACTTGATCTGATACTGACCAATGAATCTGGACAGGTGTCAGATCTCTCAGTGGGAGAGCATCTTGGGGATAGCGATCATAACTCTATCTCCTTTAGGCTTGCATTGGAAAAAGAGAGGATCAGGCAAGCTAGGAAAGTGTTTATATGGAGTAAGGGGAAATATGAAGACATTAGACAGCAAATTAGAGAAGTAAATTGGAAGGAGGTATTCTCGGGGAAATGTACTGAAGAGAGGTGGCAGTTTTTCAAGGAATGTCTGTCTAGAGTTCGACAGGACAATGTTCCGAGCAGACAGGGAGGTGTTGGTCAATTAAAGGAACCGTGGTGCACGAAAGCTGTGCGGGACCTAGACAAGAAGAAAAGGAAAGCGTACAAAAGGCTCAGAGAGCTTGGCGAAGATAGGGATCTAGATGAGTATACAGCTTGTAGGAAGGGACTAAAGGAGGAAATTAGGAGAGCCAGAAGGGGTCACGAGAAGGCCCTGGCAGGTAGGATTAAAGGAGAACCCTAAGGCGTTCTATAAATATGTGAAGAGTAAAAGGATGAGACTTGACGGAATAGGGCCTACAAAAGGCGAAGGCGGGAAAGTCTGTACGGAACCAGTAGAAATGGCAGAGGTGTTCAATGAGTATTTTGCCTCGGTTTTCACAGAGGAGAAGGACCTGGGTGGATGTACTGCGGGCGTGCGGTGGACTGAAAGGATTGAGTATATGGACTTTGAGAGGTTGTGCTGGAATCTTTGAATGGCATCAAGATAGATAAGTTGCCGGGTCCAGATGGGATGTACCCCAGGTTACTGTGGGAGGCGAGGGAAGAGATTGCAGAGCCTCTGGCAATGATCTTTGCGTCGTCGATGGAGACGGGAGAGGTGCCGGAGGATTGCGGATGTGGTTCCTATTTTCAAGAAGTGGAATAGGGATAGCCCAGGTAATTACCGACCGGCGAGTCTAACCTCAGTGGTTGGTAAACTGATGGAGAAGATCCTGAGGGACAGGATATATGAGCATTTAGAGAGGTTTAGTATGCTCAAGAATACTCAGCATGGCTTTGTCAAGGGCAGATTGTGCCTTACGAGCCTGGTGGAGTTCTTCAGAAATGTGACTAAACACATTGACGAAGGGAAGGCGGTAGATGTGGTTTATATGGATTTTAGCAAGGCGTTCGATAAGGTCCCCCATGCAAGGCTTCTAGAAAAAGTGAGAGGGCATGGGATCCAAGGGGCTGCTGCCTGATGGATCCAGAACTGGCTTGCCCAAAGGAGGCAGAGAGTGGGTATAGATGGGTCTTTTTCTAAATGGAGGTCGGTCACCAGTGGTGTGCCCTGTTCTGGGACCCTTGCTGTTTGTCATTTTCATAAATGACCTGGATGAGGAAGTGGAGGGATGGGTTGGTAAGTTTGCCGACGACACAAAGGTTGGTGGGGTTGTGGATAGTCTGGAGGGATGTCAGAAGTTACAGAGGGACATAGATAGGATGCAAGACTGGGCGGAGAAGTGGCAGATGGACTTCAACCCAGATAAATGCGTCGTGGTCCATTTTGGTAGGTCAAATGGGATGAAGGAGTACAATATAAAGGGAAAGACTCTTAGTACTGTAGAGGATCAGAAGGACCTTGGGTTCCGGGTCCATAGGACTCTAAAATCGGCCCCGCAGGTGGAGGAGGTGGTTAAGAAGGCGTATGGTGTGCTGGCCTTTATCAATCGAGGGATTGAGTTTAGGAGTCCGGGGATAATGATGCAGCTATATAAGACCCTCGTCAGACCCCACTTGGAGTACTGTGCTCAGTTCTGGTCGCCTCACTATAGGAAGGATGTGGAAAAGATTGAAAGGGTGCAGAGGAGATTTACAAGGATGTTGCCTGGATTGAGTGGCATGCCTTATGAGGATAGGCTGAGGGAGCTCGGTCTTTTCTCCTTGGAGAGACGAAGGATGAGAGGAGACCTAATAGAGGTGTATAAGATGTTGAGAGGCATAGATCGGGTGGACTCTGAGGCTTTTTCCCAGGGTGGAAATGTCTGCTACGAGAGGACACAGGTTTAGGGTGCTGGGGGGTAGGTACAGGGGAGATGTTAGGGGTAAGTTTTTCACACAGAGGGTGGTGGGCGAGTGGAATCGGCTGCCGTCAGTGGTGGTGGAGGCGAACTCAATAGGGTCTTTTAAGAGACTCCTGGATGAGTACATGGAGCTTAATAGGATGGAGGGTTATAGGTAGGTCTAAAAGGTAGGGATGTGTTCGGCACAACTTGTGGGCCGAAGGGCCTGTTTGTGCTGTAGTTTTTCTATGTTTCTATGTTTCTAAAACACCCTGGGACTAAAACACTAATAAAGACTATTAAAACAGAGTGGATTAACTTAGGGTAAGAGTCACAGACTGCCTTATACTTATATTTTACAGAGGTACTGTTTGCATAGAAACACATAACCACAGTTAGAGAATTCAAACGTGTATTTCTGAAAAGTTTGTTATTGACGAAGCATACATCTTGGCTAATTGCACAGAGTTCTAAGGCATCATGGGAAATCAAGTAAAGTGAACCACATTCTTTATAACAATACACTCACAGAAGCATAGCTGTTATCAGCATGGGCTCTAGACAGTCCTCATGAATAAAATATTTCATCAGCCAAGGACGAAGCTAGTGATCCCAGATAGCTTAATGAATAGACAAAGTATTAAACTAGTTAAGATGGTGCGGAGCAACCAACAGGTGGCCATGGGGAAGACAGTCAGAAATCACTTGTAACCACTGTTCCCATACTGTCAGAGAATAAATGTAATTGGCCAAGGTATATGACATTTACTAATAATGATTGATCTGTACTAATGATGATTGGTTCATTTCTGACTGGGATGAGGCGGTGGGCATGTAAAATGACTTCTGGAAATTGTATAATTATATTGCCAATGTGATGCAACTTCAGAGAAGTTCTCAGCACATTTCTCACAGCGTACGTTTGTCATTAAAGAACATCTTTCACCAGGATAGAGTTCAGCTCAGTACTTAGCCTGTGAAACCATCCCTACATCACCCAAGTCTATTGTTATCAGATCAATTACAAATCAGATTTTTATTACATTGCCACCGGTTTATGTTTTTACACATGCAATTAAAATAATTCCTACTACTTTTGCATGGCTTTTGAGGAATATACATAATAGATACTGGGTGTGCACCTATAAAGGGGACATAGGAGAAGGGGATCTGAGAAGGAATGGAGGTGACATTGGCAGTCTGGGAGGGCATGGGCGTGTGGCATGAGGTTCAGGGAGCTTTTAAAGGATGTTGGAATTCGGGGTGCTGCCTCTGAGAACCAGCCCGCCTCTGCATCTACACTCCATTGCAGCCTGCAAAGTTCATCCTGAGGAAGGCCACCTTTCAGAAGCTACAGAAATGCGCAACTTGTTTTCCTGTCCCTACACAGAAATCCAGGTTCTGGCATCTTCTTTACCCTCAGATTTCAATTTGTTTGTGCCTTCCCCTTCTTCAACCCACATCCCTTAATTCATAGAAATCATAGAAACCCTACAGTACAGAAAGAGGCCATTCGGCCCATCGGGTCTGCACCGACCACAATCGCACCCAGACCCTACTTCCATATCCCTAAATATTTTACCCACTAATCCCTCTAACCTACGCTTCTCAGGACACTAAGGGGCAATTTTAACATGATCCATCAACCTAACCCGCATATCTTTGGACTGTGGGAGGAAACCGGAGCACCCAGAGGAAACCCACGCAGACACGAGGGGAATGTGCAAACTCCACACAGACAGTGACCCAAGCCGGGAATCGAACCCAGGTCCCTGGAGCTGTGAAGCAGCAGGGCTAACCACTGTGCTGTTCTGCTTTTCTCCTCCAAAATTTGTTAATGAAATAGAATGGTACAAAATATATTCCTTCAAGCTGCAGCATAACATATACATTCCTCATGAATGGTGTAAAGATAGCAAAAGGTGAAACTTAAATAAAACAATGTTGAATTCAGCTCTTACTATTTCAAGACTTGGTGAAGCTGCAATTAACAATTTGCGGGGAAGCAATGGTGTAGTGGTATTGTCACTGGTATTTATAGTAGTATTCCAGACACTCAGGGTAATGCTCCAAGGACCCTGGTGTTATTTGAATTCAATAAAAATCTGGAAATAAGTCTAATAATGACCATGAAACCATTGTCAATCGTCATAAAAACCCATCTGGTTCACCAATGTCTTTTGGGGAAGGAAATCTGCCATCCTTACCTGCTCTGGCTACATGTGACTCCAGCAATATTGTTGATTCTTAAAGGCAAAAGGGATAGGCAATAAATGCTGGCATAGCCAGCAACTCCCACATCCCCTGAACGAATAAGAAACAAACCCAGTAGAGTGCTGAACTATGTGGTCAGATCAGCCGAGTACACATCAGGTGAAGCTGTGCTGAAACTGGACTGTTCTTTGCCCAAATGTTACCTTGCGATTAAGATATAAGGGAAGGGTAAAGAAACTGAAATTTATCACTCTTGTTCATCTTCAGCAACCACTTGTATCAATGGGCTTTATGTTCCCTTATTATTTGCAGTGTACCTTTTTCTGCCCAATATCCAGGCGATAGTGAAAACAAGGGATCGCAAGGGAGAACACATTACTCTGTAAACTGTGCCCTAGAATATACTACCCACCCCTCTTTGCAAAATGGGCTGAGTGTATACTTATGGCAAAGTGAAACTCCTAGTCTGTTCCAACAAATGGTTTCATCAAAATAGAAAAATGATCGAGCTATGTAGCATTAAGCTAAATTATACACTCCATTATAATCCTCAATACATAAAATAAGAAAAATGCCACTCACTTCTTCCCTGAAGAGTTGGGAGGGAGCAGGTTTGCCAACAATTTTAACTGTAACCTACCTGGTAGAAATCGAGCAGCTGAGTTGTTAAAATGTCCTGGATAACATATACATTGGAAAGCTGCTCAGGTAGCACCAGAGTGATCTTTGTTCAAATATGCAACTCCTGTGTTCAATTATGTCATTGGGTCCATTTCCTACACCTACTTTCACATTGATACCTGGAACATGAGAAATAGGAGCAGGAGACCATATACACTCAGAGTCTGGTCCACCATTCAGAACAATCATGGCTGACTTTCAGCCTCGACTCCAATGCTCCCCATATCCCTTGATTCCCTGAGAAACCAAAATAATCTGTATGTCTCAGTCTCAAAGATGTTCAGTGATAGAGCATCCACAATCCTCTGGCATAGAAATTCCAAAGATTCACAACTCTTGGACTGAAGAAATTTCTCCTCTTCTCAGTAATAAACGATTAACTCCTCGTCCTGTCATTGTGGTCAGGATATTCTGGCCACACCGTGGCAGGACCAGCCAATGGGGGGGGGGGGGCGGGTTGCAGCAGGCCAGCCAAAAGACCAGAAACTGAACTGGACTAGACATATAAATACTGTGGCTATAAGTGCAAGTCGGAGGCTGGGAATTCTGTGGACAACAACTCACCTCCTGACTCCCCAAAGTCTGTCCACCATCTACAAGGCACAAGTCAAGAGTGTGATGGAATACTTCCCACTTGCCTGGATGGGTGCAGTTCCAACAATACTCAAGAAGCTCGACACCTTCAGGAGAAAGTAGCACGCTTGATTGGCACCCCATCCACCACTTTTAATATCCACTCTCTCCACAACCACTGGCACAGTGGCAGCAGTATGTACCATCTACATGATGCTCTGCAGTAACTCACCAACTGTCCCTTCACTAGCACCTTCCAAACCTGCAACCTCTAACACCTAGAAGGACAAGGATGTCAAACACATGGGAACACCATTACCTGGAAGTTCCCCTCCATGCCACTCACCATTCTGACTTGGAAAAATATCATCGTTCCTTCATTGTTGCTGGTGCTGGGTCAAAATCCTGGAACTTCCCCCAAAACAGCACTGTGGATATACCTACACCACAGGGACTGCAGCAGTTCAAACTGTTCATCCTGATGTTTTCTCATGATGAATGAGTTGGCATGAAGAATGCAAGGCCAAATGACGCTGAGTGGGGAAATCATGGGTTACCATGAGTTGACATAGGGACTAGAAAAGGGCCATGGCAGATGTGCAGAGGGGCATTGGTTGGCATGGAGTGTGTAAGGGACTGTGGGTGTGGGTAGGCCATATATTGGTAAGGAGGGTATGAGGGGCCATGGGGTAGGTCTGAGGCATGAGGTGGCCTGGGGCATATGTAGGGGGTGAGAGGATGTGGACTGTTTTTGGTTTGCCACTTACATCTGTGCTCTATGACTTTGTCCTGGTTGTAAGTCTCTTATACTGCTCGCCTCACATTCTGTAGACTGAATCTGCCTCTGAATGTTTGTTTGGGATGGGATTGGGTGGGGGGGGGGGGGGGGGGGGGGGGGGAGGGGGGGAGGGGAAAGAGACGACCAGGTAGTAGCTGGCACCACACACACCAACATCCCCTCAAAAATCTGACTGAGTTGGGAATTTCTGGGAATGAACATTTGGCCCTCATTTTCTGTAACTTCGATCTGGCCTTACTTGCTGAAGCAGGAGACCTCAAATTCACAGCTCTTCAGCAGGTGATAGCAAAATCTAAGCTCACCATCAGCTTCTCAGAGAAGCTTACGTACAGAAATATGATCTAAATCCCTTTGATGTTACACAGAAATAGAAGGCATTAAATGTCTGCATCTCTCATAATTACATTAGATCCACACATCCATTGATAACAGTTGGATAACTAATCTTTGATGATGATGACAACAATGTTGTTCATGATCAAATGTAATCACAACAATGCCAAACTATTAAAGCCCTCACAGCCAGCCTGTCGGGAGCCTGAGCTGACAACAGTTTTTGTTGACAAGCTTTACATATTGTTTCGCTACAAAATGAACAATTAATCGACCACAGGTAAATCAATCCATCAGTCAGGGTACTAAAACTTAGTCATTCAAGAACCAGCTGGACGTCATAATTTCATTGTAGGCTTTTTATGTGGATGGGCTGAGACAACCTTTCTTATTTTATCCTGCATCGCAAATCTACACAGAGCAGATTATGAATGCACTGTACAAACTGAGGGAAGACTTTACGTCCTTTTGTATCTGCACTTACACAAAGTATGCTCTAATCCAATTTGCACAGGACAGCCACTATACCTTGTCCCAAATTTACAGCACAAAATATATAAACATCTGTGAAATAATAACCACCTATATTTATTTAGCAAACCTGATGAGTGCTTCACAAGGCACTTGGAGAAGGGGCGCGGGGTAGAAGACACCGAATGCATAATGAAGAAATGGGCTTTCGGTTGGTAAATTGTGGAGGAATGTGGTTTTGGGAGAATATTGCAGAAGGCACCAGTACACCAGCTGAATATGTTGCTTAAAATAGCAGTGCTGGAAACCCAGGGTCAGAATTGGAAGGTGATCTGGAGGAGGGGATGGAGTGTAGGGTAACGAAGTTTGCAGACGACACAAAGATAAGTGGAAAAGTGAATCGTGTGGAGGACGGAGAAGATCTGCAGAGAGATTTGGACAGGCTGAGTGAGTGGGCGAGGATATGGCAAATGGAGTATAACGTTGAGAAATGCGAGGTTATACACTTTGGAGGAAATAATAACAAATGGGATTACTATCTCAATGGAAACAAATTAAAACATGCTACCGTGCAAAGGGACCTGGGGGTCCTTGTGCATGAGACGCAAAAGCCCAGTCTGCAGGTACAACAGGTGATCAAGAAGGCAAATGGGATGTTGGCCTATATTGCGAGGGGGATAGAATATAAAAGCAGGGATGTCTTGATGCACCTGTACAGGGCATTGGTGAGGCCGCAGCTGGAATACTGTGTGCAGTATTGGTCCCCTTATATGAGGAAGGATATATTGGCATTGGAGGGAGTGCAGAGAAGGTTCACCAGGTTGATACCGGAGATGAGGGGTTTGGATTATGAGGAGAGGCTGAGGAGATTGGGTTTGTACTCGTTGGAGTTTAGAAGGATGAGGGGGGATCTTATGGAGACTTATAAGATAATGCGGGGGCTGGATAGGGTGGAGGCGGAGAGATTCTTTCCACTTAGTAAGGAAGTTAAAACTAGAGGACACAGCCTCAAAATAAAGGGGGGTCGGTTTAAGACAGAGTTGAGGAGGAACTTCTTCTCCCAGAGGGTGGTGAATCTCTGGAATTCTCTGCCCACTGAGGTGGTGGAGGCTACCTCGCTGAATATGTTTAAAGCGCGGATGGATGGATTCCTGATCGGTAAGGGAATTAAGGGTTATGGGGATCAGGCGGGTAAGTGGTACTGATCCACGTCAGATCAGCCATGATCTTATTGAATGGCGGGGCAGGCTCGAGGGGCTAGATGGCCTACTCCTGCTCCTATTTCTTATGTTCTTATGTTCTTATGAATGCAGGGATGTGGGGAGAAAAAAAACATTTGAAAAGAGTTGGAGTGAGGCTGTGGAGAGATTTGAAGAATGAGCATCATGAAGCTAATTTGTTGGGGCACTGATCGTCAGTGGAGTCAATTGTAATGGACTTTGTACAGGAGAGGACATGAGACACAGTGGTCAAATTGGTTTAAGTAATGAAGGGAAGGAAACCAATAAAACGCTTAAATTAATAACCTGGATTAGATTTTAATGGCAATAGAGATGGAGAGGGACTTGGCTGAATGAGGGTTAGGGGGCTTAAGTGATAGATGACATATTTCAGTAATGTCCTAACTCTGTTAACGGTCATGGGTTTTAACAAAAAGATGTGGTTTGCACACGTAGATTCAAAGTAACACACAACAGGTTTATAGAAAGCAAAGTTCTTTGCATAGAACAGAAAATGAAACTAAGACAGAAGCCTGTGAAACATCCCAATGATACCACCATTAAATCATTTGACCGGCTCTTAAAGCAATCATGTAACTACTTAAATATGTAACAGTTTCTAATAAATGTGGCCTAATAAAGGAAGAGTACTGTAATAATTGTGAGGCTCTACAATTACTTGGCAGGTGAAAGTAAATTTATTTATTTGGAAAGAATTATTTACAGAGGAGGACAATGAAGATCACCATACTCTTCAACTCCTTAGGGTCAACTGCAGAGTTCAACCAATGATCTCCAATTGCCGCCCTTCAACCACCGCAACACGAACTTGGACTCACACTCCACCTCCGCAGAAAGTGAGTTTGGACTAGAGTTCAATTGCCGCTTTGCGCTCTTGGCCCCGCACTCCCGCTATACTGCTGCGTATCACGCTCTGCTGCGCTAACACAAGTACCCTTGGGCATCAAGCCAACCCCTTTGAACTGTAAAAGGATGATGATGCAAAATACTCAGTCAGGATTGATGGAACTTTCACATTTGTTAATAAGCCCTTATAGTCGTATCACAACTTCACTAGTTCTTTTTTATTAATTGGATATGGGTGTCACTGGCTAGGCCAGCATTTATTACCCAATCCTAATTGCTCTTGAACCAAGTGGCTTGCTAGACCAATTCAGAGGGCAATTAAGAGTCAACCATGTTGCTATGGGTTTGGAGTCACATACAGCCAGATCAGGTAAGGATAGTGGATTTCCTTAGTGAACCAGATGGGTTTTACGAAATCGATAATGGTTTCATGGTCACCATTAGACTTTTCACTCAAGTTTCACCATAAGCCATGGAGGGATTCAAAACCATGTGCCCTGAGCATTAACCAGGATCTCTGATCCAGTGACAATACCACACCTCCCTGTTCCACAGTGCAAAGACCTCACGGTTATTTAACTATCCCAGTTTTCTGTACAAAAATGAAGACTCATTACAGCAGGAGTGTTCTGTTTATTATATAAATGTTACCATTTCATTTTTTAAAATCTTATCAGCCATTATAATACTGACCAATTAACAGTACAATAGACAAATATTCTCCCAAATGACATTAAAAATAGCTTCACACATAAATCACAGTAGGGATCATTCTTCTGGGATTGTTACAATGGAACAATCAAAACGAATTGTTAATTATCTTTGATGTCAATAAATTTTGGTTTTAAAAACTGGGAGCCTTTTGACATCAAATTCCCGGGGAGAATCAAGTTTACTTTAGAAAATGATTTTCACCGACACCCAGAGATCACTTCCATTTTCGGCAGGATTTTTACAGAGGATTCTTCTGGCTTCCCACCTGATCAGCAGGGATCTCGAGTGATCTCCACAAAATGTCCCTACTAGCTCAAAAGTGATCGCAGCCTGCTCACAATGGATTAACAGGAGCAGTACCACATCTTCCAGACATCAGAGTTTATGGGAAAGGAAAGTAGCAACATTGAAAAGTGAATCTGTTTTTCAAAATGGTGGACTGTTTCTTTAAAAAGTACTAGGAACAACTTGTACTCAAGCTCGCAATGGTGGCAGACAGTTGGGCAACTGTAATTAATTCTTGTACTTAGCCCACAGCCATACCAGGTAAAGCTTACATTTCCTGTTTGCTTTTGGAGGGGTGAGCTGGGGGAAGCATCATTTTGATCTGTCCAATGTATATTTCATAGAATATTTGTGTTTTCCAAAGTGAATACCTCTTGCACCAGCCAGGTATCTAGCAATTTTCTTCTTTTCAGTATTCGCAATTTCTCCTTTCATCACTTTTCCTTTTACAATATCGATTATGCTTATTAGAAGACCACATCTTGTAGATCGTCATTCACCCAAAGGAAGTTATTACTGATATTTACTGCACTAGAGTCAATGGTTTTAAAATCTAATGCATAGTTATTTTGGGAGCAAGAACAATCCAATCAGAATCCAATGATCCTCTGTGGGAACAATGATACCTAATTAAAATTCAATCTATTTTATAGTTCAGTTACTTAAAAGGCACAATTTCCTGTATTTGTTTACATGGAAACCTCTTCCTAGTGTATAATTTAAATGTTCTTTGAAAGGGTTGCAGGTTCTTATTTAGTTTGATGCTACATTACCTTCTACCCTGCTGACCTATCATCTACTCCTCAACTTGGTAACAACAATATGTTAGTGCAGCATTTCTAAGTGTTGAGAAGTATAAATGTTGCATTCTGAAAATTCTGACTCACTCCCAAACTATCCAAGTTTTGTAAATAGAAACATCTTTCACAATAAAATGCCTCATGTGTCAAGTGTAAACAGTGTTAAGATTTCTAGAAAGTACAAGTTTAACCTCCGATCAAAGACTGTAAATCTGAGGCACAATGTTCTCAGTTAGAAAACCATGGATGAGAAATTAGGGCATGAGGCGAAGTTGTATCCACTGCTGCCGATACTGCAAAACTCATTGTGTTTTCCCTTTAATTATCAATTATCACCACACCAAGTAAAAAAAAATGCACATGAGGCAACAGCAAAAAGTTTTGAAGTGAATGCAAATAGCATTTGCTCCAGACAATTCAGTTTCTGCTATGCCATAATTAAACAGTGGGAATAAAACCACTTATTTTAAATATGTGTCAAGTCAGTGCTTTAGCAAGCAGACTCTTTTTTTGGTCACTCAATAAAACAAGGTTTGCTGTTGAGAGGATGATAACCCCACATGCTGATATTATCTTAGATTAAGAATACTTATGGATACAAAGGAAGCTCTATAACTGATAACTACGTATTATTATTGAGCCTTCTCATTACATGGCTCAAAAGCAGAGTCAGTCCTCATTGACCCATTGATTTCAGTATTTTATAATCCAGTTGATTAAAGTACCTGTTTAAATCAATGTCCTCACCTTCGCCATTCAAGTACCCTTTGAATTCAGTGTCTGTAATCTAGTCCATTCATGTACCTGTTCAGTGTCCTTACCAAGACCAATTCAGGATCTATAATCCAAACCATTCAAGTAGCTATTCAGTTCATTGCCCATGACAAGATCTTAAATAAAAAGGTGCAAAGGCGGGAAACAGTGAGGATACTAAGCACCTTAGCCAGAGCTCCAATGTGCTTAAAGGGGCCGAGATCAACTATAGTCTACCAACACCATCCCGAAATCTGCACCTGGACAAATTAAACAGTCAAGGGGTAGTTAGAATAAGATACAATGCAGTAATTTAGCGGTATAAATGGCAAAAGGACGAAAGCGAAGCTCAAGCAGTTCATGATGGCATTGGATTGCAGTAGTGGTATTTATGAAACAGGTTAATGACCACTAATGGCTGCCCTCCTCATCATCTCCAAAGCTGCATCTCCAGGTGCCTATGCGCCTCACAACCTGCAAGGCGGGGATGGAGCAGAGATTTAGGGGAGGAGGATAAACTGAGTAAAGAAGAGGCTGCAGTTGCTAAGTTTCCCTCAATCGTGTCACTGCTCAAAATGAGAGCTTTCAAAAAATTGTAGAAATTATTCCTGGGCGAGAGCCACAAAGGCACTCCCAGGTATCAGAAACTAAAGGATACTCTCCCTGTAT
The DNA here is from genome assembly GCF_964213995.1 of Mustelus asterias. Taxonomy (NCBI): domain Eukaryota; kingdom Metazoa; phylum Chordata; class Chondrichthyes; order Carcharhiniformes; family Triakidae; genus Mustelus; species Mustelus asterias. Next base: position 27,277,811 of record NC_135820.1, on the reverse strand, counting down.
ATATTTTTTTTATGACATTCACACATACTATATACAGCAGAGATTATACAACACAACCCATTGTCCCAGAATTGAACAGTGGGATTGAATATTATTTGATGGACAATTGTTTGCATACAGTGAAACAAATCTACATAAGCAGGTTGGCCTTCTAGAACACTAATAAATTATTAACCATCATACAAACTTCACTGTACCAAATCACATTATCCACCAAATTCTTAAACCTGTCTAAAATATTAAATACAGAATTATTTCTAAAGGGCCCAGGGCTGCCTGAGAACTCCCCAGAACAGAGTAGAAACACAGCATGTTTGGCATTTTGTGCCTCTTCACTCTGCCTTTCTGCTACTTGCAGCGCATTTACTCAATGGAGTCAAGTTTCTTCAACAGCTGGTTGAATAGTATTCACTTTGTTCACTGGATGTTGCTGTGTTTTTTTACCCTCTTTAAATTGTCTTTTGTTGCTTGCAAGGTGCTGCTCATTGTAGTGCTCAGCCATAATGATACACAAAATCATAGCTGCTGGGTTCTTTGGGAATGGGAGGTGGTGTCTCGGGGATCTGGATGTTCTCCAAGTCCAGGAGGCGCAGTTTCATTTCCATACTCAGCAGAGTATCCAGGTCATTCTTTGTCAGGTCACTGGTCATCTCTTTTCCCAGCAAGGCGTTTAGTCCATCAGTCCAGATACAGTACTGCAGAGAACACAAATGGCACGTTAAAGAATTTAGAAAGCTTGAGCCAAAGCAAAACTGTTCCGAGACAGTGATCTCTTTCCTGAGATCACATACTGCTTACAGAAGGGGGGACGAGAAGTTGGCTAGTGTGGATCAGATTGGTGCCAAGAGTTTGAGGTTTCCACCTTTAGGCAGAGAACTCCTGAAAAAGTGCGGGTGTCCGGACCAATTTTTATCCCTCAACCAACATCAAAACAACAGATTATCTGTCACTTCCTCAGGGCTGTTCATGGGACCTTGCTGTAGGCAAACTGGCTACCAAACTTCCAACCGTGAATTCACTTCAAAAGTATAAAGTGCTTTGTGGCAAAGAGAGATTGTAAAAGGCGGCACGTAAATACAAGACTTTCTTTATCTTTCATTATGATATACATTTTTTGTCTCGAGAGGCTACACAGAAGACATTAAAAATGAAGATTATGGCATCAGAAAATCAATCTGGCTCTAATTGTCTCATTGTCATATTTGAGGTTAATTTGATCTTCCTTCAGCCTTGATGAAAAGTGTATATAGACTGTTGGAGTTGGTCAAAATAAAGATTAAAAATAACATTCTCCATGAGACAGGCCCCTTAGCAAGCTCCTTAAAGAGTTTAGTTGGCCATTAGTTGGTGGCAAGCAAGCTTCCCATTCCCTCTCTCCTGTCCTTTGAAATATCCAACCTGTCCCAGAAGTGTTGGGATTCTGAGACTATCTGCAGGCCTACGATTTTGAAATACTGTGCACACTTGAAAGTTCATAACTTTCTAACAATTGATATTAAACGAGTAGACCCATTATTTCCTAGTTTATACTATTCAGGTCAATGCTATTGGACATTTGCCAATCCAAGGTGACAATTCCTGAATTGACAGATTCCTCATATTCCCTATTTGTAACTCCTGCAATTTTCAACATCTTCCTTTGATGTCCTTCATATCTCTTTCAGTCTGCAAAATTTATACTATTCTTTGTCTTCATACAAGTCTTTTCTTTTAGGTTTATACTATCTCCTACTTTCCATACTGAGCAATTTGTTTAATTATACAAGTACAGCTTTTGCCCTTCAAGGTGATTTAGGCCTTGTTCTCTACCAAATACTTTGAACACCTCCCGATGCTCATACTGCCATCCACTACTAGCTTTGCCCATTCAACCCAGTGTCAACTTTTGCTTCATCCCTCCAAAGTTTACACTGTTAAGTTATTTACTAATTCACGGTCAATAGTTACCTCTAAAACAGCCTGCTCCTTTGTTGGTTCACGAACGCATTGTCTTGTCTCAAATGCATTCAAAAGATTCTCTACATTTGGAACTTGTAAGTTGCCTATTATTAGCTCTCTGGTTTTACTACAAGCTGTTCTAATGTTTATGAATTCCATTACTTTATCACTATTTATCAGGTCTGTAGACAACTTGCAAATTCTTGCATGCATTCGGCCCATCACTCCCATGCAAGGTCTCAAAGAGCTTACAATTATTCACACTCCTTACTCTTTCCCCACAACTCCAAAAATCATTCCTTTTGAAACAGAGATCGATTTTCCTTTCCAAAGTTACTGCTGGATTTGCTTCAATTACATTTACAGGCAGTGCAATTCCAGATCATAACGTGCTGAATAAAAATTCCTCCTAGACTTCCGTTTCTTCTTTATTTGTTTTTTCCCTCTCAGGTTCTCTAGTCTTTCATCCTCGGTATCATTTTAATAAATCTCCTCTTCATCTTCTCCGAGGCTTTGATATCCTTTCTAAAGTGTGATGCCCACAATTGGACACATTCAGTGATTTATGAAATATGTAACTTCCTTGTTTTTATACTCTATACCTCTATTTATAAAGCCAACAATCTGGTATGTTTTTGTGAAAAATACAACTTTGTTAGTCTTTCCTGCCACCCTCCAAGATTTATGTACGTGGATCCAAAGTTTTTATGAAATAATTTCTCTTCTCTCTCTTCATATATTATGTCCTAAAAGAGCATTGGTGACCTTGGACCTCCATGCTAATCGTGCCCTGGAGGTGTGAATCATCCTCATTGCTGGTACATTCATCCAGTTTGCGAGGGTCTTTAGAAACTTTGTGCCTTTTCTACGTTGATCTTCTTTACAGTCGATCTTTCCCATTAGCACCAAACTTTCCAAATCATGATCAGCAGAGTTCTTTTAGTCTTAGATTTTACCAGCACCTCTTCACTGATAGTGTAACTAGTCCAAAATATCATTATTCACCTCAAACTCAATACTTTCTGCAATAGTGAGCATTTTGCATTGACATAATTTTCCTTAAAGGGAAATTAAAGGGGCGGCACGGTAGCACAGTGATTAGCACTGCTGCTTCACAGCTCCAGGGACCTGGGTTCGATTCCCGGCTTGGGTCACTGTCTGTGTGGAGTTTGCACATTCTCCTCGTGTCTGCGTGGGTTTCCTCCGGGTGCTCCGGTTTCCTCCCACAGTCCAAAGATGTGCGGGTTAGGTTGATTGGCCATGCTAAAATTGCTCCTTAGTGTCCTGGGATGCGTAGATTAGAGGGATTAGCGGGTAAAATATATAGGGATATGGGGGTAGGGCCTGGGTGGGATTGTGGTCGGTGCAGACTCGATGGGCCGAATGGCCTCTTTCTGTACTGTAGGGTTCCTATGATTTCTATGAAAAGTTTTCCATTTTGTGCCTTATCCTACTGTGTAAACTCTTTGGGAATCGTCATAGAATCATAGAAACCCTACAGTGCAGAAAGAGGCCATTTGGCCCATCGAGTCTGCACCGACCACAATCCCACCCAGGCCCTACCCCCATATCCCTACATATTTATCCGCTAATCCCTCTAACCTACGCATCTCAGGACTCGAAGGGGAAATTTTTAGCATGGCCAATCAACCTAACCTGCACATCTTTGGACTATGGGAGGAAACTGGAGCACCCAGAGGAAACCCACGCAGACACGAGGAGAATGTGCAAACTCCACACAGACACAGTGACCCAAGCTGGGAATCGAACCCAAGTCCCTGGAGCTGTGAAGCAGCAGTGCTAACCACTGTGCTACCATGCCACCCACTCTTTTGGAGTGGGAGTCCCACTCTTTTTCTTTCAACTGATGTTCCTTTAGCCCCATCAAAATCTATATTGCCTCTGATTTTTCCTGCCAAAGGGCATTGCCTTCCACATCTTTACATTAAGTTACATCTGCCATTTGTCTATCCATGTACAGAATGGATGTGGAGGGGATATTTCCTCTTTTGGGAGAATCTAGAACTTGGGATCATGGTTTAAAAATAAGGGGTCACTCGTTTAAGATAGAGGAGGAGAATTTTTTCTCTCAGAACGTTGAGCGCCTCTCGAACTCTCTCCCTCAAAAGGCAGTGGAAGCAGAGTCCTTGAATATTTTTAAGGCAGAGGTAGAGAGATTAATCAAGGGGGTGAAAGGTTATCAGGGTAGGTGGGAATGTGGGGTTGAGGTTACAAGCAGATCATCCATGATCTTACTGAATATCGGAGCAGGCTTGGGAGGCAGAGTGGTTTACTCTTGCTGCTAATTTGTATGTTGTATTTCACCAATTGGTCATTCCTCCTGAAATCCGATGCTTCTCCCCACCCCCGCAGCGCACACATACCACTATTTACTGCATTTCCAAGCTTTGTGACAACTACAAACTTTGAAAATATGGCCCATAGACAAACGCAAGTTTTTCTTTTCTCTCTCAAAGTTCTGCCTTCCCAACACAACTTTGTCAAGTACAAACCTAACTCAATATAAATTGTAGGGGTTCTATTTAAACAGATGGTGGGACAAGAATAAACAGTAATTGATAACAATTATCCTCCCTAGCACTTAACTGTCCCATAATCATGGCAGTAATCCAACTTTCACTATTTTTACCATTCTGTCTTCCAAACTGCTAATCATGTCCTTATCATTCTGCACCTTTCACAGTGTTTTGCACACTGTCATTGCCTTTTGCCTCTCCTTCCCAGCAAGGTGGGAAGGATAAAGCAGAATAGGCAAATCTCGAATGTTGATGCTTACCTATGCAAAGCAGCAGATAATGGGTTTCATAGCTCATGAAAAGGAGTGTTGGAAAGCATTAATTTTTATGGAGAAGATGGGGGAGTGCGAGGTGATCCACTTTGTATCGCTGAAAGATGATTCACAGCATGTTTTAAATAGTAAGAAACTAGTGACTTTAGAGGAGCAGTGAGATTTTGGGTCCACGTACAAAAATCACTAAAAACTAACAGCCAGACATAAGGAACACTTAAAAAGGCTAATAAATGTTGCAATTAGGGTCGAACTCCTGATTTCTCTAGCTAATCTTTTGATGGAGTATCTTGTAAAATCTACTCAACTCAGGAAACCTTAGGAGGGAGCAGTGAAGCCAATCTGCATAGGAGCCTAGCCCTTTGTTTAAAGATGGCATTCGTTGCTGTATTCTGTGATGTGGAGATGCTGGCGTTGGACTGGGGTGAACACAGTAAGAAGTCTCCCAATACCAGGTTAAAGTCCAACCGGTTTATTTGGAATCACGAGCTTTCGGAGCACTGCTCCTTCATCAGGTGAGTAACTTACCTGTATTCTGCAATTAAGAATTTAAATGTCCCAGAGCTTCTCAGTGTGTTAATGAATGGGTGAAAGCGCAGGCGTGTAAGTGGATAGTGTGGATGAGGCAAGTAGGTAAGGGGGCAGGGTGGCAGTTGAGTAGGATGATGAGGTCAGGTTGGGAAGGGTGTTTGGGGAATTCAGGGGAGAGTGGGGAGGAGTCAGGGGCAAGAGTTGGTGATGGGGGTCAGGTTGTGTGGGGGTGAGGGAAGGGAAAGAATCAGTAGTCAGGGGTTGAGGAGGGGGGTGGGGGAGAGTCAGTTGTACAATTACCCAAAAGTTAGATTAGGCCTTTGCTGTCTAACATTTTTGGGGTAACTATTCAGGTAAGTGGGAAGAGTCAGAATTCTCCCACTTGGAGACTTTTTCAGCGGGCACTGGGGAAATTCAAACTTCCCAGGCAATTCCCACAGAGTCAGGACTTCCAAGATGCACCTCCGATAACCTGGAGACCAGAATATCTGAGCCAAAGGCAAAATATTGTGGATGCTGGAATCTGAAACAAAAACAGAAAATGCTGGAAAATCTCAGCAGGTCTGACAGCATCTGTGGGGAGAGAACAGAGCCAACACTGAGCCTGAGGTCATCCTGACTCGAAACGTTGGCTCTATTCCCTCTCCATAGATGCTGTCAGACCTGCTGAGCTTCTCCAGCATTTTCTGTTTTTATATCTGAGCTAAAGCTGATTTCTTTTTTCCTCAAGGGGACTATAATAATAAGTGGAGGCTCAAGTTGGATCACAATTTGAGTACCACACTCAGTTCCGGGCACAGCACCTCAAACCGGTTCACCAGAATTATAGTGGGGCTAAAAGGGTTAAATTATGAGTGCACGTTGCATAGACTAGCTTACATTTCCTTAAATCTAGAGGATTAAACATACAAAATATATGATTCAGAAGGGGGCCATTTGGCCCATTTTGTTTGTCAGTTGATAAAAAGCCATCCATCTAATGCCACTTTCCAGCTCTTGATTTATAGCCTTTCATAATTTTATACACCTCAATTAAATCTCCTTTAGCCTCCATTTTTCCATAGGAAACTACCACAGCCTATCCAATCTTTTCTCATACTTAATATTTTCAGTTTCTGGCAACATCCTCTCTCTCTCTCTCTAGGGCAATCACATCCTTCCTGTAATGTGGTGGTCAGAACTGCACACACTACTCCAGTGGTCTAACTAGTGTTTAATATGGTTCTAGCATAACTTCCCTGCTTTTGTATTGTGTGTCTCAGCTAATAAAGGAAACTATTTTGTATGGTTTCTTAACTGCCTGTCCCGATACCTTCAGTGATCTGTGGACGTGTTCCTCTACATCTCTCAGAATTCTATTGTTTATTGTGCATTCTCTTACCTTGCTTGCTCTTCCCACATAGATTATCTTGCTCGTCACCAGATTGAATTCCATTTGCCACTGCTCCCACCCACCTGACTATTGACATCATATGGGAATTGGAGGTAATATATTGGCATGGATTGAGAATTGGCTAGCAGACAGAAAAGAGAGAGTAGGAATAAATAGGTCATTTTCGAAGTGGCAGGAAATGACAAGTAGGGTCCTGCAGGGATCGGTGCTTCTTGGGCCTCAGCTGTTCACAACATGCATCAATAATTTAGATGAAGGAACCAAAAGTAATCTTTCCAAGTTTGTTGTTGAAATGAAACTTGGTGGGAATGTGAGTCAGTCATGATCATATTGAATGGTAGTGCAGGCTCAAAGGTCGAATAGCCCTCACCTGCTCCTATTTTCTATGTGTCCTGCAGTCTATGGCTTTCTTCCTCACAGTTAAACACAACCATTTTTTGTATTGCTCCCCATTTCTTTATCTAGCCCATACACTGAAGTCTAATTCATTGAAAAAGCAAGGTATCTGTTACTAAGATCTGTACAGCCTCACTGGAAACAGCTTTCCAATCACAAGAGTCACATTGGCCATTAGCCATTGCTTTCTGCCATTGTGCCAAATTTGGATTCAACTTGTGACTTGTCCTTAGAACCAACAAGCTCTTCATTTTCTGACCAGTTAATCTTGATCTTGTCAAAAACCTTGGTAAAATCTACAGAGACAACATCAAATATGCCACCCTCCCTGGTTACCTCCTCAAAAAATTCAATCAAACTACTCAGTCATGACATTCCCTTAATAAATCCACACCGACAACTCTTGATTAATAAATGCCTTTTCAAATGATGATTTATAATGTTCCTCAGGGTATTTTCCAACACTCTGCAAACCACTGAGGCTAGGTTGACTGGTCTGTAATTAGTGAGCTGAGGCCTTCCTTTTTTTTTCCCAGGACCACTCCTTTAGCCTGAGAGGATGATCGGAGCCTCCGCTATTTCTTCACTTGCTTCTCTTAGCTCCCTGGGATACATTTCAATCTGTTTTCAAAGATTCCAAAACCCCTTGATATTTCCTGTGTCACAATATTTATCCCATTCAATATTTCACACTACTCCTCCAACTAAAATCATTACCCTCTTGTCGGAAGACAGTCACAAGGATTCCATTGGCTCAATGACAAGCATGCCACCTAACCTCCCCCACCGTGAATAAAATACCCATGAGGGTAGGCAGGTGATGCCATTGTTGCCATGATGCTCAATTTTTACTTTTCTGCACGAGCCAACCTGCCCCAGGGAGACGTAAAATTCCAGGCAGAGTGTTTAAGAACCATCTCCAAACACAGCCTTGCTCTTTCCTTAGTTATCCTCTTGATCCTTATGTATTTATAAAACGTCTTTGGCTTTACGTTGATTTTATTTCCCAATATGTTTTCATGCCCTCTTTGCTTTCCCAAGCTCCTCGTTTATTTCACCCCTTCAGTTGCTATGCTCTGAGACTTTCTGCTACATTGAGCATTTTGCATTGGTGAACTTTCTTTTATTTGCTTTATTCTGCTCTGTATGCTCTTTGCGAGTCCCACACTTTTTCTTTCAGGGAACGCATTTGTTCTAAACCCCTTTGAATACGTCCCATTGCTTTGACCTTATGGTGGGCCTGTGACACCCTGCACCAAATTCACAACCAGTGATTATCAAGGCAGGGTCCTAGACAGCAACTGGACTGTGCAGATGTCTGCATCTTCAGATGATGGTGGAAAACCGTTTCTATAAAAAGGACATTATACAGCATGCGCAAACAGCAGCAAATCAGTCATAGAATCATAGAAACCCTACAGTACGGAAAGAGACCATTCGGCCCATCGAGTCTGCACCGACCACAATCCCACCCAGGCCCTACCCCCATATCCCTACATATTTTACCCGCTAATCCCTCTAATCTACGCATCCCAGGACACTAAGGGGCAATTTTAGCATGGCCAATCAACCTAACCCGCACATCTTTGGACTGTGGGAGGAAACCGGAGCACCTGGAGGAAACCCACGCAGACACGAGGAGAATGTGCAAACTCCACACAGCCACTGACCCAAGTCGCGAATCGAACCTAGGTCCCTGGAGCTGTGAAGCAGCAGTGCTAATCACTGTGCTACCGTGCCGCCCTATCAGTATGAGACCCTTTAATGTGGAGTGATGTGTCACCTACCAGCAGGTCTAGATTTCCAAATATTGCTACCTATCTGGCATGGCAAATATAACGTTCACTATGATCATGTGGTCAGTGGTAAGGTTTGCTCCTCAAGTATCTTCTCTGTCAAACCTTGCATCAAAGTGATCATTTACCTCATATTTGTTTGGGGCAATGAAGTTCAGGGCCTCATCAGGGTCATGAAGGATGGAGAAGGCCAGCTCTTGAACTTCCTGTAAAAGCAGAAAGAAAATGTAAAACAAAATGTACAGCAGTGAGTGAAGTGGGTTCTACATTTAAACTCTGCATTTGATATCCCATGGTGCTTACATTAGTTAAACATTGGCTTTTCAGTTTTTCGAGGTGCATTTTTCAGAGTAATCGAAGATACCCATCCCTATTGCAATATCAGGCTGAAACAATCGATGGTTCTGACTGCATTACACACAGAATACAAGGGTGAGATTGTTATGCCAGGCAGGTTCATGAGTTGTTTAGAAATAGCGTCACACTAGGAGAGAGGACTTGTGGCACAATGGTAGCCTCCCTACCTCTGGGCTAGAATCTCCAGTTTTGAGTCCCACTTTTGGACTTGATGGCCACAGAAGATGCATTCATAATGTGGCCAGTCTGCACATCCTTTTTTAAAAAAAAAATCATTTTACAGGACGTGACATCGCATAATAGAACAGTATTTACCGGAGAAAGTGGTGGTGAGCTGCCTTTTTAACTGCTGCAGCCTATGTGATCACAGTGCTGTTAGGGAGGGAGATCCAGGATTTTGACCCAGTGACAGTTGTGAAGTTGAGTTTGTAAAGCTGTAAAAGAATTGTAATAACTGCGAGAGGGGGGGAAAGAAAATGCGTGGTCCCTTTAAATGCTGGTTTTGTGTTCAGTGCTTGGATGTTAACAAACCAGGTGCCTACAGGGAACACATATTGCAACATTTGTAACTAGGATCAAGCATCAGGATTGCCTTGGTAACAGACTGTCCAGTCCAGTACAATAAAACAAGAGGCCACAATTCAAGCTGAAGGGAGGTAAATCTATACCTTGAGTGCAAAGCTTTCTCCATCATTCTCCCATTTGATCATTTGGTGAAATAAAGTCAATGTACATCAGCACATTGCATTTTTGAGTCTTTGTATTAGCTTTAGTAGCTATACATAGCCTCACGAGGAAACCCCCCCCCCCCCCCCCCCCTCCCTCTACAATTTCCAAGTCAGGATGGTGAGCGCCTTGGACTGAAGCCTCCAGATGGTGGTATTCTCAAGTATCTGCTGCTCTTGCCCTTCTAAATATTAGTGGTAATGGTTTGGAAGGTGCTGCCTAAGGTGGTACACACAGCTACCACTGTGTGTTGGCAGTGGAGGGATTGAATGTTTGTGGAAGGGGTAGCAATCAAGCAGGCTGCTTGCCCTGGACGGTGTCGAGCTTATTGAGTGTTTATTGGAGCTGTACTCATCCAGGCAAGTGGAGATTGTTCCATCGGACTCCATACCTGTCCCTTTTGGGAGTCAGGAGGTGAGCTGCTTGCTGCAGGATTCTGAGCCTCTGACCTGCCCTTGTAGTCATAGTATTTATACGGCTGGTCCAATTCTGGTCCATGTTAACTCGCAGGATGTTGATAAATACATTCTAATACACCTGGTGTCAGGTACCAAGAGTGAGAGTGTCTCCTGGTCAGTTATACTGCAGAAGGCAATGGTGAACCATCGCAGTTCTTTGCCAAGCATAATCATGGATCAATCCAATGGAAGTCCATGGTCACTAATGTCCTCTTCGAGCACGGTACCAGAAGGAAGTGGTGATCACACAGGATCCTATGAAATAGTCTGACAGATATAAAGTATTGCTATAAACAGTAAAATCTCTATTTTTATATGAAATTTTATGCAGTCATACAATACATTATACAATACATATTACGGGTTTAATATTATGCACATACATTATAGGTAGATACGATACATGTATCATTTTTACATATGTGTAGCCATGTTGCAAGAGTGACCAAACTTCAAAATGCATTTCATTGGCTGTAAAGCACTTTGGGACACCGAGGCATCACATTTATTGCCCATCCCTAATTGCCCTCACCTTCTTGAGCCACTGCAGTCCATGTGGTGGAGTTACACTCACAGTGCTGCTTTGCATAATGTGTACAGAAACTTAAAGAGAGATCTGGGGACTTGATTAACAATAGATTGAAGTTCTGACGCTCAGTGGCAATGTGGAAAGCAAAACTGATGGAGAGATCAATTAAAAGGTCAATGTAGAGCTGAAACATTGGGTAACCCTGCCACTCCATAACTCATTGATGCAATTACACTGAAATATTATAAATAGTTCTGGTCACAATACAGAAAGGGTTTTGCAGCTATTGAATGAGTGAAGAGATGGAGGGATTGAATTCTGAGAAACAATAACATAAACTGGATAAGCTCTCACTGAAAAAAAGAGGTGCAGAGGTAATATAATTGCTATTTCAGGATTTTAAAGGGAGCAGATAGTGCAAATCAGAATGAGCTGTTTGGTCTTGTCCAGTACAATAAAACAAGAGGCCACAATTCAAGCTGAAGGGAGGTAAATCAAAAACTAATCTGTGGAAACAATATTAGAGATAAATTCATGGAATCAGGCTCCAGAGAGACAGTGGAAACAGGTAGTGTTGTTTCACTGAAAGGAAAATGAGATGAGATATGAAGGAAAGAAAAAAAAGAAAGGCTTGCACTCATATCACAGCTTTCATGACCTCGGTGTCCCAAAGTGCTTTACAGCCGATGAAATACATTGAAGTTTGGTCACTCTTGTAACATAGGAAACGCAGCAACCAATTTGTGCACAGCAAGCTCCCACAAAGCCATGTGATGGACGACCATATAATCTATTTCTGTGATGTTGATTGAGGGATACACAGTGGCTAGGACACCAGGGAGAACTCCCCAGCTCCTCCATAAACGGGGTCATTTACATCCACCTTAGAAAGCAGATAGGGTCTTGGTTTAATTTATGATCCAAAAGACAGCTCCTTCGACAATGAAGCACTCCAACAGCACTGAAATGAAATGCCAGACTAGGGTTTGTGCTCAGATCTCTGGACTGGGACTTAAAACCACAACCATGTAATTCAGAGGGGAGAGCGCTGCCCACTGAGCTAGCGTGGACACTCTGAAATAACGATTCTCCCAAAAGTGAATTGGAGGGAAAATGGTTCTAAATCCCGACTGTTCTGTCAGTTCAGCTTCTCACTCTGTGCACTGAATAGGTCCCAGTCATGAATATCATTAAAAACCCAGGGAGCGGGGCCTATTCACACGAGTTTGACAGTTCTGGAGCTCTGCGCATGTGCAGTGGCCCCAAACTGTCAAACTCCCGTTTGCTGGCCAGTCTGATCGCTGGCCAGCCTGGGACCACCGCAGTGCTGCCCCTCCAGCACCCCCCCCATGGCCCGATCGCGGCCCCCACAGCAATTCCCAGGCCAGTCCTGCCCCCCCCCCCCACCAGAGCACCCTGATGTCCAGCCCCATCCCCCAGCAGTGGCAATCCCCCCCCCCCCCCCCCCCCCCCCCCCCGCAATCACTGCCCTCCCTCCATCCCAGACCGATCCTGTCTGCAAAGTAGTAGTGGGACCCCCCACTCCAATTGCCCCATAGTCTCCGCTCACAATAGGCCCCACCCTTTGGCACTGCCTGATGCCTGGTGGGCAGTGCCAAGGTGCCCCCTGGGCATGGGCACTTTGCCTCAGGCAGTGCCAGGGGCACAGGCCGGCACTGCCAGAGTGCCCATGCCCAGGTGCACCACTCTCTCACCGCCCAACCCCCTGGGGGGCCCCCCGATTGTCCCCCCCTTCATTCCAGCAGGGTCTCCTGCTAGTTCCCCGAACATGGGGAGCTAGTCTGAACCCCACCGGAATGAAGTACTCCTGGCAGGGTGGGAGATTCGAGGTCCTGATAATTACCTAATATGCATATTTAAAGCAGATTAAAAACAGATTCAAATGACTTACCTGCCTTCCCGCTGGTTTCCAGTGTGGTCTGACCAGCGACTGTTCGCCGGCTCTGGGAGATGCGCATGCATTCCCGGCGCATGCACAAATCCAGTTCAAGGCCGCAGATGCGTGTCTCCCACCACGACCCGATGGAAAAGTTGTGGGTCACAATGGGAGAATCGCGGCCAACATTTCGGACAGTATGACTAATTTGAAAAATGGCAGCATGTTTGGAAATAATAGTTGACTTTCCCAAGAGCTCTCCAACTCTTGGGTTTTCTTTGCGTCATGATTGAATCTGCCATGGACTAATTGATAGAAATTGATTTTTATCATCAGTCAAAAACTGGAGATTACTAGGTTGGTCAAACTGAACCTTGTTTTTTTATTCTCCAACCAATGGTCAATATATCCCTACATATAATATATGTAAACACACACACACAAACCTACAAAGAGTTAAACTGTACCTTATTTTGTTTTAGGGCACTCTTTTCTCTCATGTGGGGACAATCTTTCCCAGTTACCACGGCTTTGATATCTGCAACAGGAACTAAATAAAAAGAGAAGTTCACTAATGAATATTACCGACCAGAGTCTTAGTGTCTGGAGACCAAAAGTATTTTAGTATACTAGTAACCAATGTGCATAGCAATGAATTAGTGATCAAAGTACAGGTATAATGTTAATGCACTGGTAAACAGCAGAATGTAATGCAATTGTTACATACTTCAGGTTTGCTCCAGATATTTGAATTCAATACCACTGGTCTTTCTTGTAGTCAGATCCTATATGCTTTAAAATCAGGAGTTAATCCTTACTTACAGTAGTGGTACGGTAGCATGGTTATCTCCATTATTAAGTAAGGAGTCATCGCTGGTCTAGTTCTCTCTTCAAACCTGTCACATTGTATTATAGCGACCAATAGAATGTAATGTTCCAAATTATTTACCAACAAAGTGTAACTAAATAAACTGGTAGCTAAAGTAACATAGTTTACAAGTGACCAGCACAATGGAAAATAGGCCAGGATTTTTAGGATGGTGAGGTTTCTTTTCCCGCCAATACTGGGTGCCCTGCAGCCATTTAACACTCCAACGTGTTAACTGGCCAGAGGCAGGCCTTCCACCACTCACTTGGGAGGAAGTCCTGCCTCAGAGAGCTGGCAGCCAATCTTGATAGGCAGCCACTCTCTAGTCCCTGCAGTACCAGAAGCTGCAATGGAGAGCACTGAAACTGCAAGCAGTCCACAAGGTCCAAGTTCAGGACCGCTCCTGAACCCCTCTCATTAGCCCGATTGAGGCTGGGCAGAAAATGACCCTTAAGAGGTCAACAATAATAATCACTTGAGGGCCTCAATTGGGACAAGGGCAGATGGGCAGGCTGGCCTATGTCTCGCCTGTCACTGGGAGGTCGGAGTGGGCGAGAGCCTGCAGGAAGGCCATCTGAAACATTTAATGGCCAACCTCCAGTTCCAAAGCTGCTGGCTGGAGAAGATAAAATTCTGCCCATAGTATTTTGAAAGTGAGAGAGTATTAGTGGGGTTGTAGGACAGAATGAAAACAGGATTAAGATTAGTTAGAAAGAAATAGTGCTGAAAGTGAACTTTATATTTGAGAAATATTAATGAAATGCTCAGTCCCGGGCAGCACAGTGGCAAGCAATTGAGCAGTGGTTAGCACTGCTGCCTCACAGCTCCAGGGACCTGGGTTCGATTGCTGGCTTGGGTCACTGTCTGTCCGGAGTTTGCATGTTCTCCCCGTGTCTGCATGGGTTTCCTCCGGGTGCTCAGGTTTTCTCCCACAGTCCAAAGATGTGCGGGTTAGGTGCATTGGCCATGCTAAATTGCCCCTTAGTGTCCTGGGATGTATAGGTTAAAGGGATTAGCGGGGTAAATATGTGGAGTTGCGGGGATAGGGTGGGATTGTTGTCAGTGCAGACTCGATGGGCTGAATGGCCTCTTTCTGCACTGTAGGGTTTCTATGTTTCTCTTTACGCAGAACACTGTGAAGACAGAACAATAGAGGAGAAAACAATGTAAATCAAGAAATGTGGCTAGATGACTGCAAGCTTGCGTGCATTTAGAGAGTTTAGGGGAAAATCAGAAATGCCACCCTCTTGTTATCAAAACCTCTCTGTTCCTATTCTGCACCATTTACAAAACCAAAATCCCAATTGCACAAAGGGGAGTCTGCATTTACAGCACCTTTCACAATCTCAGACATTCCCAGGCTCTTGAGTGCCAATGAGGTACTTTTCAAGTGTAGCCATGAATGTGATATAGAAAATTCTGCAACCAATTTACACACAGCGAGTTCCCACAAACAAGAACGTAATCACGCCCAGATAATCTGTCTTTGCAATGTTAGTTGAGTAATGTTAGTTGGGCGGCACGGTAGCACAGTGGTTAGCACTGCTGCTTCACAGCGCCAGGGTCCCGGGTTCGATTCCCGGCTCGGGTCACTGTCTGTGTGGAGTTTGCACATTCTCCTCGTGTCTGCGTGGGTTTTCTCCGGGTGCTCCGGTTTCCTCCCACAGTCCAAAGATGTGCGGGTTAGGTTGATTGGCCAGGTTAAAAATTGCCCCTTAGAATCCTGAGATGTGTAGGTTAGAGGGATTAGCGGGTAAATATGTGGGGGTAGGGCCTGGGTGGGATTGTGGTCGGTGCAGACTTGATGGGCCGAATGGCCTCCTTCTGCACTGTAGGGTTTCTATGATGATTCTATGATGAAATGTTAATCAGGACACAGGGTTAACTTCCTGCTCCGCTTTGAAATGATGCCACGGGAATATCTTGAAGGACCTCTTTTTAACATCTTATCCGAAAGACGGTACTTTCTGATAGTGCAGCACGGGTCTCTCAGTACGGTACTGGTTATCAGTCTAGATTTTGTGGACAAGACTGAACCCACAACCTTCCGACAGAGGCGAGTGTGCTACCAACTGAGCTTTGGCAAACACTAGGCAAAAAGGGATATAGAGGATGGGGAGTACTCAAAATATACACAGTTCATGTAGAATGAGGGAAATGATGGCCCAGTGGTATTATCACTAGACTATTAACCTAGAAACTCGCCACAGCTGGTGGAATTTGAATTTTTAAAAATGTCTGGAATTAAGAACCTATTGATGATCATGAAACCATTGTCGATTGTCAGAAAAACCCATCTGGCTCACTGATTTCCTTTAGGGAAGGAAATCTGCTGTCCTTACCTGGTCTGGCCTACATGTGACTCCAGCGCCATAGCAATGTGGCTGACTCGCAACTGCCCTCCGAAATGGCCTAGCAAGCCACTGGGGTCAAGGGAGATTAGGGATGGGCAATAAATGCTGGCCAACCAGTGACATCTATGTCCCAAGAATCAGTAAAAAGACAGTAAGAATATAATCAGAGGCCATGCAAAGCATGCAGTAAGATTAGTCAGCATATGTGGGAGCAAACGACCTCGAGTGACAATTATCACCGACACTCAACCATACAACTGAGATTGTGCATTAGTGGCTCATGTTTCTGGGCTCAACATCACCTGTTGTTTTCTATTTCATACTTCAGGAACTCAATGCAAAGGGGATTTAGAGGATGGGTACAAAGTCGACCATTTCATTTTCAAACAATTGCGTCAGGAACACACAAATTTCCCAAGAACAGAGGTTTGAAAGCAGCAGAGTCCCAAGGGTCTGCTCGCGAATTCAAAGTTTACCCAACAATAGTTCGGCTTGAATATCTTGTGATGGGGAGGGGTTGGGGCAAGCAATCCAAGGAAAGCCGTTTGAATCAGCTTCACTTGTAAGATTAAATTGGAGGGGAAGGGAAAGTGCAGATTCCATATGGCTCTATGAAAGGCATGGGCATGAAAGGCTGACTGGGCTTTCCTTCTATTTTTGTGCAATAATCATCCGAAAAGAGAAGTAAAAGATCTCAGAGCTGCACACGGATAAAATCAACAACTTTTATCAAAGTTAGAGTTTTAAAATTCAAGTACAAGAAACCTGAGCTAGATGGTGAACTTCAACGTGTGTTGTTGCTCTCCAGATTCTAAAAGGTAATGGACAGGTTTACATATTAAAAACATGTCAAAGTAATGGAATGTTGGGCTTATCTCCAAAGGGTTATATACAAGGAGGAGGAAATTATGCTTCAGTTTAATGGAGCTTGGGTTAGATTCTATCTATTGTATTGTGTTCAGTTTTGGCCACTACTACTCAGAAAGGATAAATTAATCTTGTCGCACACAAGTCATCAGAATTATTCATCAGTGATGAAGGGGTTAAATTATGACCACAAGTTGCATAAACCTGGTTTATAGTCCTTTGAGTTTTAAAGTTTGAAGAGGTTTAATTGAAGTATTTAAAATGATGAAAGGATTCAGTAAGGTAGAGAAGAGAGAACTATTTTCTCCAAAAGGGATATCAAGATCAAGACATAATCTTAAACTTACAGCTAGGCCTTTGTGAAAATGGAGTGACATCAGTAAGTATTTTTTCCAGAGAAAGAAATTTGAAACTCTCTTTCCTGAAGAAACCGTGGATGCTGAGTTAACTGGAATTTTCAAAACTTAGACAGACCGATAGTGTTCAGGTTAGTGTGCAGAGATATTTACTGAAGAACTGAGGTACAAACAATGGAATTTTCCACCCTGTATACATCTACTTACTTTTTTCCTGCAGTGACTCGAAGGCCACCTCACCCTGTGGATTCTCATCCAGATCTCCATAGTGCAACACCTTGTGATTGAGAGACAGTCGGCAATACCAGAACTTATCTAATGGAAAGAACAAGAGAAAAGGTGACAGTACAGCATTGCATTAACCAGCAACTACATGCATGTGTGCATAACAGATGCAATACTGTATTAATTAGTAACCACGCACATCAACTAGAAGTCACACAAACACTACTGCGCAATACCTTCTTCAACAAACATCAGTGCACTAACTAGTAACCATACACATAAAACAATGCTAAGTAGTAATACTTCCCATGATAGCCATGCCTCAGATTAACCAGTATTACACATTGAAAACTGTACCAAATAAATTCAGTAACATATTGTTACAATACTCGTGGAAGAAACGTAAACCAAAATAATCAAATCTAGTGAATGAAACCAAAATTAAAGAATTACCAAGAATATTTCACTCTTTGTAATTTTAACACAAATCACAATCAATATAATTAAACATGAATTAACAGGCAAATGATGCTTCAAATAAAAAAGGTAAATTTCACTTTAAACAGCTGATACAAAGATAAGTGTTATAAAACCACAAGCAAATATGTGGCACGACATGCAGTTCCAAAATTCTCCATCTCGGCCTCTGATCTATAGGATCTTTCATGTTCCCATTCAATAGATTTGACCCTCGAGACACTTCTATTGTATTCCACCAGAGGACCCAGAGACAATAGTACTCGAACAGCACACTCCCACAGATCCTTAGGCAGGTTCATGACATTCTTTTTGGCATAGATTCCCCAATGGCTCCTTTATCCATTCCTTTTAATAAACCCTTTCAAAACAGTCTGATTGGCTCTGGCAAAACTAAAGTAGCAGCAGTAAAATTGTCCAATTCACAATCTCTGCTCTAACTGTCTTCAGCTTTTTTTCCTGTTTAACTGCTATTACATGCACACAATACCTTGTAAATGTGCCTTCTCCGTTCTCTCCTCTGCTACAGCTCTACTTTTTGCCTGGCCACATGGCTTCCGTCTTAAATTTTCTTCCTGTTGGTATTACTTCTAGGTTCAAGGGTTGCCAGGTCACATGGACCAGTATTTCTCATTATCCAAGAAAATTGCAACTGATCCTTTTACAACTGATGCAAATTCTTTAAAATCCTTTTCAAACATACTTCAAAACAATTCCAGATTCCAGATACTTTAAATTAGAAATTTTCCTTACTGTTCTGCGTCCAGGTCAAAAGTCACCACAATACTGAATACTTAGCAGTTAGTAACACAGCTACTAATCAGTAACTGTGCCATGCCGAATGAGCCACTAATTGCATGGTTAAGTGATGACCAACTGTTAAGAAGTGAATACAAGTCCTCAGTGTCTCAGCTGATAAATTTATAGCTCAATAAATATAGGCCAGACAAGAAAGTTCCCAGGTATAATTATTGGGATGTGTTAAGTTTTCTGATCTCATCTTGGTCTGCAATGGGGTTTTACAATGAACTCAGGGCCCCAGGAAGATTGTGGGAGGAAAGTGGGGAGATGACAGCGGAATTAGCTGAAGTTCCCACCCCTAATCACTATTCAGTGATCCCTGTCGGACAGTGTACACGTGAAGATTTTTCAAGGACAGGATTGGGCTCAGCTGTGATGCTTCCTTTAGCAGAATGGGGCCACAGCTACTGATTGCCTCAGCTCATCCAGAGAACATACGAACATACAAAATAGGAGTAGTAGGCCATTCGGTCCCTTGACCTTGCTCTGCCATTTAATAAGATCACAGCTGATCTGTTTTTGTTTCAAGTTCTACATTCCTATCTATCCCTGATTACCTCAGATTCTTGTTGGCAAGGAAATCAATCTACCTCCTTCTTATAAAATATTCAGTGACTCCCACCTCCAAAACCTCTGGAGGCAGAGAGTTCTGAAGTCTCAACTGTCAGAGAAAAAATTCTCCTCATCCCTGCCCTGTAAGGGCAACCCAAATTTTAAAACACAGTGCCCCTAGTTCTGGGCTCACCCACAAGTGGAGACATCCTTTTAACGTCCACCCTGTCAATACTGTTCAGGATCTTACATACTTCAATCAAGCCACCCCTCGCTCTCCTAAACTCGAGAGGAAACAAGCTCAGCCTGTCCAATCTTTCCTCATAAGACATTCTGCTCATTCCAGATATCAATCTAGTACACTCCTCTGAAGCAACTACAATGAGTTCTTTAAACGAGTCCAAAACTGCACCCAATCTTTGAGAAATTCCCTCACCAATGCCCTGTATAACTGAAACATAACGTCTTTACTTTTACGCGGCTGAGAGCTGCCAAACAAAGGAAATGAAAACAGGCACCAAGCAGCGTTAGAATCAAGGTAGGGGACTGAAGACACAAATGAGGCAAGATTTGAAGAGGAGGCTTTTCACAGAATTGATGCAGTGCAGAAGGCGGCCATTTGGCCCATCGTGTCTGCATCAGCTCTCAGAATGAGCGTGCCTCAGTGCCATTCTCCCGCCTTCTCCCATAACTCTGCAATTCATCCTTTTCAGATAACAGTCTAATTCCCTTTTGATTACTTCGATTAAACCTGCCTCCTGCACACTCTCAGGCATTCCAGACCTTAAGTACTCGCTGCATGAAAAAGTTTTTCCTCATGTCACTTTTGCTTCTTTTGCCAATTACTTTAAATCTGTGCCCTCTTGTTTTCAATCCTTTCATGGGTGGGAACAGTTTCTTCTTTTCTACTTGAAGGAGTTTACAGAGAGAGAGAAAGAAGAGTCAGAAGGATAAAACAGACAGGGCAAAAAGTGAGAGAGACAGGAGGAGGCAGATACAGAGCAAGGAGAATGTTCGTCACAATGCAAAACTAAGTAGATGGAATATTCTCTCACTGAAGGTTGGCAGGCGGGGAGGTGAAATGCATGGAAGATTGGAGTTCTACACTGCAAAGCCAACCAATGGCAACAACCATACATAAACCTTTGGTTTGACCACACAGTACAGCGAACAAACAAATGAGTACCTTGCCGCCTGCGGCTGCTGATTTTACGGAAACTGGTTCCCTCACACAGCCGGTTCAGACGCTGCTGTTTGATAAGCTCCATCACCTCGGGCTGAATCTTCTCTCGTAGTTCACTGGCAACAGAGAGTGTTTCAGCTCAGCACACACAAAACAACTAGCAAACATGACCAGTACAACATCTAGAGGAAGAAAAGTCTCACTCCACTGTGTACTGAAAAAAAAATACACCAAGGAGCAAAATACTTTTACATATGATCACATCCAAGAGATGCCTGATTGTTTGGAGGATATTGACAGTGAAGGAACCCAATGTTTGAGGAGCACCCTCCATGAATTCCATTGGAGGCAATGTAGATCATGACTCACAATTAATCAGAGAACCAATCTTAAGCAGAGTGATCAATGTTCCCTAACTTTCTGTTGCTGTGTGTAGCCTGTTCATTGCACTATGGGGCCCCTTTAAGATTGCTATGCGACCATGCATGTGCACATTATCATCTTGTACATGGCCAGTTTGTCCCCTGCATGTTAAGTTCTGGACTACTGCGTCACCATGCACCCATGCAGCTTGGAGGAAACATTGAAAGTGACTGTGGAAAATGTGTTGCTGGTCAGAAATGTGCACTGCTGGCTGCTTCGAATGAGGTGATATCCAAATGACTTGCACAGTTACACAACTCTTCTCAAAAATATGCGAAAGCACCTTATAATGCAGTTCCTGTCAGCAGGCAAACGGAGCAGCCATTATGCACACAGAAGGCTTCCATTAACATCAGTGAGATGAATATCCAGTTAACACGCTTTGTGGTAATTCTGGTGAAGGAGGAAAGTTAGAGAAGTCCTATGTGCTTCTCAAGATATTACCATGGGATCCTTAACATCAACATGAACCAAGAGGACAGGCGAATTGTTCCACACCTCATGCAAAGCACCATGCCTTGGTATTGTAGTACTCCCTCTGGAACATCAGCCTATACCCCATTCCTGCACCATGGAAATCAGGCCATCTTCTGTCTTGTTTGGAGATTGAAAACAACCCGCGTCCCCAGGGACACAGTATACAAATGTCTATAATATGGAGATGTCGGCGCTGGACTGGGGTGGGCACAGTGAGAAGTCTCACCTGATGAAGGAGCAGTGCTCCAGAAGCTCGTGATTCCAAATAAACTTGTTGGACTTTAACCTGGTGTTGAGACTTCTTACTGTACAAATCTCTAGACAATGGAGAAAAAAAAACATACCTAACAAAGCCCTCATCTTGATGGCCACCTTTTGTTTGCAGCTGCATCAAGCTGCTTATAGACCTTCAGTATGCAAACAGCGAATGTTTTTGTATTGAGGATCTATCTGTCCCCGGTGTTGTGAAGGATGGGTCTTTCCATTTTGTCACAGAACATTCCAGTCCTTTGGACAGTGTTGCACCACCTATCTCAGAGAGGTTTATGCAGAAAAACACCATTGACCACAAGTCCACTCTCGAGGCCCTGTGGGAAAAGGACATGGTGGATCCTGCACAATGTTTCGCTCAGCAAACTGTCAAAGTCACCAAAACTTTCAAAGACCAAGACACAGCTTGGTTGGTTGATGAGGAAGGCCTTCCTTGTCAGATTTATCCTGCAAGCCCAAAGTCTCACCCCTCCCACACATTGCCTTTGATGCAGCTGTAGTGGGGAGGAAATAATTGCCCATCTCCTTCTCAAATGTTCCTTTGCAAAGAAAGTCTGAGAAGAGATGCAGCGATTTGTGTTGAGGTTCAACCCGAACAGCAAATGCAGGCAATGGGTAAGGTACCACATGAAAGGTTACTATTCAAGATAAAAACTCATGGTGTTGAGGTGAATATATTAATTAGCATAGATAGAGGACAGGCTAACTATCAAAAAACAAAGTCGGGATAAATGGGTTTTTTCAGGTTGGCATACTAGTGCTAACTAGTAACTAGTGCAGTGCCAGAGACTGGACCTCAACTAGTTATGATTTGTATTAATGACTTGGTTGAAGGGGTTAATTGTATTGTAGCCAAAATGGGTAAGATAAACATAGGGAGAGAGGAAGTATTAAAGGGAATTAACATCCTTGAAAGTGGATAAATCACCAGGGCTGGATGAAATGCATCCCAGGCTGTTTTAACAAAAAAGTTAGGAAGGAAATTGCGGAGGGTCTGACCATCATTTTCCAATATCATTGGATATCGGTAAGGATGGGAGGCTGGCTAATGTTGTTCCTTTGTTTAAAAAGAGTGGGAGGGATAGACCAGATAATCACAGGCCAGTCAGTCAGACTCCGGTAATGGGTAAATGACTGGAATCAATTATGATGCTCAGGATAAACGGTCACTTAGAAAGACATGGATTGATGAAGGACAGTCAGCATGGATTTGTCAAAGGGTGGTCGTGTCTGACTAATTTGGCTGATTTTTTTTTAGCAGAGAGCTCATTGACAAGGGGGCATAGGTTTAAAGTGATTGGTAGAAGGATTTGAGGGGAGTTGAAAGGGTAGTAGAGGAAAAAACCCTCAACTCATTTAAAATGTGCCTGGATATCCAGCTGAAGTGCCGCAACCTGCAGGACTACAGACCAAATACTGGAAAGTGGGTTTAGACTCTTTGGCTCGTTTTCCAGTCAGTGCAGACATGGCAGGCTAAGTAGCTTCTTGCTGTGGCAGAGAGTTTGCTGACAGTACAAAAGTAGATAGGAAACACATTGAGGTGGATACAAAATTTTTACAAATATATATACACAAGTGAGTGGGCAAAAATTTGACAGGTGGAGTATAATGTGGAAAAATGTGAGGTTGTCTACTTTGGCAGAAAGAATAGAAAAGCAGAATGTTATTTAAAAGGCGAGAGACTGCCGAATGCTGGGGTGCAGAGCAATCGGTGTCCTTGTGCATGAATCACAAAAAGTCGGGGGGGGCGGGGGGGGCGGTGGGGGGTGTGGTAGTTGGAGTATAAAAATAGGAAGTCTTGCTACAACTGTACAGGGCATTGGTGAAATCACACCTCGAGTAGTGCCTATAGTTTTGGTCACCTAACTTGAGGGACATACTTGCATTGGAGGCATTGGCGGCACGGTAGCACAGTGGTTAGCACTGCTGCTTCACAGCTCCAGGGTCCCGGGTTCGATTCCCGGCTCGGGTCACTGTCTGTGTGGAGGTTTGCACATTCTCCTCGTGTCTGCGTGGGTTTCCTCCGGGTGCTCCGGTTTCCTCCCACAGTCCAAAGATGTGCGGGTTAGGTTGATTGGCCAGGTTAAAAATTGCCCCTTAGAATCCTAAGATGCGTAGGTTAGAGGGATTAGCGGGTAAATATGTGGGGGTAGGGCCTGGGTGGGATTGTGGTCGGTGCAGACTCGATGGGCCGAATGGCCTCCTTCTGCACTGTAGGGTTTCTATGATTTCTATGAATTCAGAGAAGGTTCACTAAGCTGATTCCTGGGTTAAGGGGGTTGTGTTACGAGGAAAGGTTGAGCAGGTTAAAAGAATGAGAGGTGATCTTACTGAAACATAAAAGATATTGAGGGAGCTTAACAGAGTAGCTGCTGAAAGGATGTTCCCCCTTGTGGGGAAATCTAGAACTAGGAGGAACAGTTTGAAAATAAGACCGAGAGAAGAAATTTCTCCTCATCCTCAGAGGGTTGTTAGCCTTTGGAATTCTCTGACTCAGAGCATTGAATATATTCAAGGCGGAGTTAGCTTTCTGATCAAAAAGGGAGTCAAGGAGTATAGTGGACAGATAGAGTTAAGGCCACAATTAAATTAGTCATGATCTTATTGAATGGTGGAGGAGGCTCGACAGGTCAAATGGCCCACTCCTGCTCCACAAGCTGTTCCCAGGGATGCACTCAGACAAACATCAACTGCTGCTGGAGGACCATCAGCTGGTGAAAGACAGTGAAACTTGCTGATCTTCCAGCACAAGGATTTGTCCACAGCCTATTGTTGCGGACTGGCACACTTTAAGGTCCAGGACTATATGCTGACAGATGCACTAAAGCTTGGGCCAGCTGCCACAAAGGCTCAGTGGGGAAAAGACTGTCTAAGGTCCACCTGCCAAGGTATACCAAGACCTGGAATCTGTATAACCTTTCAGGTGGTATCCTGGAAAGAACAAAGAACAATACAGCACAGGAACAGGCCCTTCGGCCCTCCAAGCCCACGCTGCTCCCTGGTCCAAACTAGACCATTCTTTTGTATCCCTCCATTCCCACTCCATTCATGTGGCTATCTAGATAAGTTCCCAGTGTGTGTCCACCTCCACCACCTTGCCCGGCAGCGCATTCCAGGCCCCCACCACCCTCTGAGTAAAATACGTCCTTCTGATATGTGATAAACCTCCCCCTCCTCACCTTGAACCTATGACCCCTCATGAACGTCACCACTGACCTGGGAAAAAGCTTCCCACTGTTCACCCTATCTATGCCTTTCATAATTTTATACACCTCTATTAGGTCACCCCTCATCCTCCGTCTTTCCAGTGAGAACAACCCCAGTTTACCCAATCTCTTCTCATAACCAAGCCCTTCCATACCAGGCAACATCCTGGTAAACCTCCTCTGCACTCTCTCTAAAGCCTCCACGTCCTTCTGGGAGTGTGGCGACCAGAACTGGGCGCAGTATTCCAAATGCGGCCGAACCAACGTTCTATACAACCGCAACATCAGACCCCAACTTTTATACTCTATGCCCCGTCCTATAAAGGCAAGCATGTCATATGCCTTATTCACTACCTTCTCCACCTGTGACGTCACCTTCAAGGATCTGTGGACTTGCACACCCAGGTCCCTCTGCGTATCTACACCCTTTATGGTTCTGCCATTTATCGTATATCGTATGTTGTAACTATCGTGTGTGATTGTGATTGTATTGAGGCACCTCAGAGTGCCACTGTCTGTATGATAAAAAATTTGCACCTTTGGTAATGTCAATTTGAATTGTTATGGAATGTAATTTTACAGATTTTTATGAACAAAAGTATATTTTTGGGGAAAATAGTTTAGTTTGTGCAGAAGTTTGGGAGTGGATTTGGATCACAATTTTCCAACTCATGAGGCAAATGAACCAAACAGATACCTGAGCAGATCAGTGCCCAAGAGGCCTGTCCTTCACGGGAATGCATTGAATAAAAATAGTAATCTCCCTCTACTATTTACATTAACTACACCAAGTATGGGTGAAGACAAAGAATAACTGAATAACATACACAATTGGCGGTGATTGGAAGTCATCCTGGCTCATTCTCTCAGACTGCCGCAGCCTTAGGATCTCTGAGTAACTCAGGCAACGAACTTTACTCTTGAATTGATCCAGAGAGTTTGGCTTCGTGCTCAGGGACCTCGTTATCTGTTCACGCACCACCTGCATGACCTGCAACGAGAGTAGTTGCAGGGGAAGGGAGCAGATGAAATCTGGTTAGCTGCAGTGAAGGAAAAAGCACAACCTGATGACTTTTATAGCTAACACCATCAATGTGCGTTATCTGGACAATCTACAGTAGGAAACAGAAGACAGAATCCTTCAGTCACATGTTGCTTCCATTCATCAATTACATAAAATTTACAGCACAGAAACAGGCCAATCAGCCCAACCAGTCTATATCGATGTTTATGCTTCACACTCCTCCCACCCCACAGCATCTATCTGTGTTAGCATTTCCATCTGTTTCTTTATCTCTCAAGCTTATCTCTAGCTTCTCTGGAAATGCCTTTATGCTATTTGCTTCAACCACTCCATGTGGTAGAAAGTTGGAAATTCTGAGCACTACCTGGATAAATAAGATTCTCCTGAATTCCCTGCTGGATTTTTTTATATTTCAGCTGCCTAGTAGTGGTCTCACTCCATCTTCCTTACATTTACCCTATCAAACCACTTTTCTAATGATAAAGATCTCGGTTAGGTCACCCCCTCAGCCTTCTATTTGCTAGAAAAAAAAAAGGGCCCTACCTGTTCACGCTTTCCTGATGTGCATAACTTCTCAGTTCATCCTTCTAAAGCTTTTTTGCACCTTCTCTCACACCTCTACATCCAATCTGTAATATGGAGACCAGGACTGCGCACAGTACTTCAATGGTACAGAATTTCTTTAGAAATGTAGGGTATGAGTGCTGGATAAGCATTTCTCCCTAGAAGGCCTGGCTACAAATTGTAGCATCTCAGGGATACATGGGTTTCCTCACCAACAGGACAATCTGAAGACACAAAGAATCAAGCACCCACTGATTCACATAGCATGCCGACTTGGACATACATCATTGTTGTTGAGTCAAACTTCTGGAACTCATTCTCTAATAGCACCGGGAGAGAACATTCACCACAGACTGCAGCGGTTGAAGAAGGCAGTCCACCACGTTGGTGTAAAGGGTTATCAGAAGCATATCTAATCTCACGGGATCCAGGGTGAGGTAGCCAAATGGATACAAAATTGGCTTGATGACAGAAGCTGGAGGGTGTTTGTAGCGGGTTGTTTTTCAAACTGGAGCCTGTGACCAGTGATGTGCTTCAGGGATCTGTGCTGGGTCCACTGTTATTTGTCATTTATATTAATGATTTGGATAAGAATTTAGGAGGCATGGTTAGTAAGTTTGCTGACGACACCAAGATTGGTTGCATAGTGGACAGTGTAGGAGGTTATCTAGGATTGCAACGGGATCTTGATCAGTTGGGCTGATGGAGTTTAATTTAGACAAATGCAAGGTGATGCATTTTGGTAGATTGAACCAGGGCAGGACTTACTCAGTTAATGGTAGAGCACTGGGGAGAGTTATAGAACAAAGGAATCTAGGAGTACATGTTCATAGTTGCTTGAAAGTGGAGTCACAGGTGGACAGAGTGGTGAAGAAGGCATTTGGCATGCTTGGTTTCATCGGTCAGAACATTGAATACAGGAGTTGGGACATCTTGTTGAAGTTGTACAAGACATCGGTAAGGCCACACTTGGAATACTGTGTACAGTTCTGGTCACCCTATTATAGAAAGTATATTATTAAACTAGAAAGAGCGCAGAAAAGATTTACTAGGATGCTACCAGGACTTGATGGATTGAGTTATAAGGAGAGGCTGGATAGACTGGGGCTTTTTTCTCTGGAGCGTAGGAGGCTTAGGGGTGATCTTACAGAGGTCTATAAAATAATGAGGGGCATAGATCAGCAATATAGTCAATATCTTTTCCCAAAGGTAGGGGAGTCTAAAACGAGAGGATATAAGTTTAAGGTGAGAGGGGAGAGATACAAGAGTCCAGAGGGGCAATTTTTTCACATAGACGGAGGCGAGTGTCTGGAACAAGCTGCCAGAGGTAGTAGTAGAGGTGGGTACAATTTTGTCTTTTAAAAAGTGTTTAGACAGTTACATGGGTAAGATGGCTATAGAGGGATATGGGCCATATGTGGGCAATTGGGACTAGCTGAGTGGTTTAAAAAAAGGGGGCGCATGGACAAGTTGGGCCGAAGGACCTATTTCCATGCTGTAGACCTCTATGACTCTATATGTGATGCTTATGCAATAAAAATACTTCAGTATGATGGGTCTGAAAGGAGAAGCTCCATCCTCATGTCGAGGTCTAAACATGTAAATACTTGCTGTAAATAAAGAGCAATAGCTGTTAGAAACTACAGACTCAAGTAGCATACTTTGCAAGAAAAGACAATCCCCAAAACCCATGTCTAAACCCGAGATACACAATAAACATGGTGGCAGTGAGCAAAAGACTCAGCAGACCTTAAAAAAATACAGGGATGGCAGGAAAAGAGATCCTCAAAAGGAAGGACAAAAATTAAGACTCACCAAGACATTGGAACACACAATGAAACAACCACCATCTGCATGAGCAACTGGAGATGGTCAATAAAGACTGAGCTAACTAGCAACACCCACAACCAGAGAATGAACTTACAAAAAAAAAGACCCGTCTCAAATACAGTAAGAAAGTGTTAATGTAAGCCTACTTGTGACAAATAAAATAAATAACAATTTTGTACACCTCAATTAAGTCACCACTTATAGTTTATTTATTCGTGTCACAAATAGGCTTACATTAACAGTGCAATTAAGCTGCTGTGAAAATCCCCTAGTCGCCACACTCTGGTGTCTGTTCAGGTACACGGAGAGAGAATTTAGCATGGCCAATGCACCTAGCCAGCACGTCTTTCAGACTGTGGGAGGAAACCGGAGCACCCGGAGGAAACCCTCGCACACACGGAGAGAACGTGCAGACTCTGCACAGACAGTGACCTAAGCTGGGAATTGAATCCTGGTCCCTGGCAGTGTGAGGCAGCAGTGTTAACCACTCTGCCACAAACAACCATAGCCTAGCCAATCTCTTTTCACAGTTGCAATTTTCAAGCTCTGGCAAAATTCTTGTAAATCTCCTCTGTACTCTCTCCAGAGCAATTATGTCCGTCCTGTAATGTAGTGACTAGAACTGCTCACAGATTCCAGTATTTATAGTTTCATCAATACATCCCTGTTTTGCATTCTTTACCTCAACCAATAAAGGAAAACATTCCATATCCTTTCTTAACAACCTTATCCACCTGTCCTTCCACCTTCAGAGAACTATGAGCATGCGCCCCAAGGTTTCTCACTCCTCAACCCTCCAGTTTGAGTATTTTTTGCTTTGGGTGCCCTTGCCCAATGCATTACCTCAGTTCTCCAGATTGCCACTTTTCCACCCACTCAACCAAACCATTGATATTATTCTGGAGTCCACAGCTATCCTCTTCACTATCAACTACACGGCCATTTTTTGTGTCATCTGCAAAGCTCCCAATCTTGCCGCCTACATTTAAGTCCAAACCAATATATACCACAAACAGCAACACTGCCCTGTGGAACGTCACTGGAAACTGCTTTCCATCCGTAAAAATATCCATGGATCGTTACCCTTTGTTTCCTGTCACTGAGCCAATTTTGAGTCCAACTCACCACATTCCCCTGTATCCATGGGGTTTTACTTATGGGATCTTGTCAAGTATCTTACTAAAATCCATGTCGACAACATCCATGGCTCGACTCTTACCAATCCTCCTAGTTACTTCCTCAAAAATTTGATTAACAAAACCATGCTGACTATCCATCAATAATTAGACCCTTTCTAAGTGAGGGTCTCAGATTTGATTCCAATAATTTGCCCACCCCCAAAGTCAAACTTACCAGCCTATAATTATTTGGCCTATCCCTTGCAACTTTTTTAACTAGTGATAAAACATTTGCAGACCTCCAATCCTCTGGTAGCTTATCTGAATCTAGTGAGGATTGGAAAATAATCCTCGGAGCATCCACTATTTCCTTCAACAGCCTGGGATACAATCCATCTGGCCCTGATGATTAACCCACCTTCAAGGGTGCCAGTACCTTCACTATTTTCTCTCCCACTATGTTTATTTTATCTAATATTTCACACTCATCCTCTTTAACTGGAATGTTTGCATCATCCCTCTCACTGGTGAAGACAGACATAGTACTCATTGAGAACCCTGCCCACATCTTCTGCATCCATGTGTAAGTTACCAAGTACATCTCTGATATGCCCTACCTTTTCCTTAGCTATTCTCTTGCTCTTAAATGTACAAGTAAAATACCTTGGGATTTTCTTTGATTTAACCTGTCAATATTTTTTCATATCCTTTGCTTTCCTAATCTCCATTTTAGCTGCACATCCTATATTCCTCTAGGCTTTTTGCAGTATTATGTTTTTTTTCTGACTGTCATAAGCTTTTGTTTTCTGCTTTACCTTACCCTACCCTACCCCAGCGGCTTTAGGTTTGACAGTACCACCCCTTTCCTTTGTGGGGAGATCTCTGCACTTTGCCTGTAGAATCCCACTTTTAAATGTCTCCCATTGATTTTCCTTCTAATAGCTGTAACCAGTCCACTTTCGCCAGATCAATTCTCAGCTTCTTAAAATTTGTTTCCCCCAATTTAGAATCTTTATTCTTGTTTTATCTTTGTCATTTTTCATAACGATGCTAAATCTAACGGTAGTATGGTCCCTATCTTCAAAATGGTCCCCCACTACTATTCCATCCACTTGCCAAGCTTCTTCTCATTGGATTTGACACGTGTTGGCTCCTACTCCCTGTTCACCAATGATCAATTATCTTCTACTTAGTCCCAATGTCCTCTTTCTCAGTCATCAATTCCCAATTCAACTGCATTTCCAGTATTTTGCCCACAATGCTAACTGCCTTCACAATAGTCTTTCACTCACCAATATCCTCACTCTGCCCATTCACACTCAATGCCCCCAATCTGCCTGTTTACACTCTTCAGTGCTCACCCCACCCCCCAATCTGCCTGTTCATAATTACCAGTGTCCCTTCTTCCCACAAACCTGTATCTGCCCAATTGACCAGTTTATTGCCACCAACTCCTCTCCCTCCAATCGTGTCCACCCTTACCCTCACATTCCATCTGTCCCCCTTTAATCTGCATTGCTCCTTCTCTGGTCCCTTCCTTCTGGCCCCAACCCTCCTCTGAAGGACTGAGTGTACGGGGCAATCATTGGCAAGGTTAAAATGAGCTGGGTGCAAAACTAGAAAAAAATCGCCTCTTGCACAAACACACTTTCCTCTTCCCCATCCCCAACACATAGAGTTGAAATAATTTAAACATCCATACTCTAACTAGATGATATTCAGCATTAGAAACGTATTTACATGGACAATCGTGGTACTATTCACCCAGTTAAGTAGCACTCACCAGAACAAGTATCCAGCGTTGTTTACAAGACACACATTAAGGCTCCACACACTATTACACACTGTCCATACAATATATACTGCTCGAACACAACATATGACAGTGTGTTGCAACTACATAGCAACTGCGACAAAAGGAGAATATGCCCAAGATCCGGTTTCATGGAGAGATTCTGGAAACCTGCCAGGGAAACTCGGTCTTTGAAGTGCTGTTGGCAGGGTTTGCTCCATGTGTGGGTGTCTCTCAGCTGTTTTACTCTGTCGCTAAGAGCATTTTTGTGCCACAGTCAGTAAAGGAGGCAGGCTGTGTCACAGCAGGGCTCCCACTACTGAATCTCGGGAAAACACACAAACCAAGTTCAGGTGTAAACACTTGTTTTGGGGGTGGTGGGGAGAAGGTTGCCGGGTACTGCACAGTACAGCATTAAAACCAGATATTAAAAATATCAGAATTGCACAATTACCTAGATAACCCCTCAAAGAATTCAAGTAGATTTCTAAGACAAGACCCATTACATTCAGGACCATGCTTACTGCTTTCTACAAGAACTATTGAAAGCCTTGAGACATTTGCCCCCCTTTTTGCACATTAGGCTTTACTCCATTGATCACTAATTCCTTTTAATTCCTGAAAAATTCCAGAATGTATCCCAACTGGGAGCAGATACGGAATCCTTCCAGTTTCTTGCATAATTTGCTCATTTCTGCTGATGGCATGTGGTAGTCAGGCACATTGGGACTGAAGTATTTTTATATAGAGTCTTCCTTTCTGAAATTCGTACAATTTACTGCTCATGTAGTGATGTCCTGTAAAAGTCCACAGTCATGATGTGGAAATGCCGGCGTTGGACTGGGGTAAACACAGTAAGGAGTCTAACAACACCAGGTTAAAGTCCAACAGGTTTATCCACAGTGTCAGAGCCTTAAGTATCCAGACGTAGGATGAGAACAGGACCTGAAAAAGTGATTGCAGTCCATCTAGCTGGTCCCAAAAGGTTAAAAAAATACCCCACCCCTCTTGTATCCCCCACTCATTCTTTCGTCAATACCATCAGTCTAATGGGCAATTGATGCTGACAGTTTTATTTCTGGGCACAGTATATTCCGTAAACGTCCTGGTCTCACAAGACCTGATTTGAGGATTTTGATGAGGAGAGTGGTGTTATTTTAAATTTATGCCAAGAACAACGAGAAGAGTGATTACAGAACAGTATCACCCCACTTACACCAACGCAGCTGCATCTTTGTTTCCAAAGCAACTACAAAGATTGTGGTCCCTGACAAGCTTGGCACCAAGGTACAGCGAATACTTATGATAGTAATTACAGTAGCATCCATGCTGCAATATTGCTGGCACCTGGTGAAGACAGTACTGAGGGATCCTGGCAGAAGGAGAGAGAGTGTTGATAAAAGGGATCGCAACAACATGCGCTGTCAAACATTGGCTCATTTATCAGCAGCGACTAGTCCTAAAAGCTTCATTGCCAAAGGCCTGCCAGCAAGTGAGATAATAAAACAAATCTGGATTACAGGATTATTGTGCAACCATTGCTGTATCATGGGAAAATATTACGGTACAATTGCAAATAACTGCTACTAAATTGAAAAGGACCCAGGAGAGAAGAGATGAGAGAGTGTAAGCATGCAGAGAATGAACATGCAGGAAAGAAAGAACCCTAGAGAGAGAGAGAGAGAGAATGCAAGAAAGAGCGTGAGCGTGTGTGTGAGAGAGAGAGAGAAGAGAGAAAGACTTGGACTTCAGAGGGAAAGAATGGTTCTCAAAATGAACATAAACAGTTAATTACACAAACAAACTTTACCACTTAATTTAATCCCTATTGCTTTATAAACCAACATAAGTTGCTTGTTATATAAAAACAGAGGGAGAGGCATGGAGAAAGAAACAAGGAGAGAAAAAAATGAGTCGTGTGAGGGAGAGATGTTGTTGTGGGGGGGTGGGGGGGGGGGGGGGGGTGTCGGGGGGGGGGGGGTGGGGGGGAAGAGAGAGAAAATGAACGTACTTTAAAAGATTAGAAAATCTAAAAGATGAGAAAAATGAATACCATCTCAACGTGCAAAGAAATTCAATTCCTCGAATGCCACGGGAAAGCCAAAACACTTACCAGCAAGACTGGTGTCCATCTCCGTCTGAAGAGTGAACAAACAGCCACTCAATAACTGATGCTGAGCATAAGCAGAGCAGGAGTGATATACTCCAATAGTGGGGTGTGGCAAAGAGCTCAATGAGCTGTGAAATCTCATTCCATCTCTGCCCCTATTAACACTTCCTGCACCAAACTTGCTGCTCAAATTATCTTCAGTGCAGCTCTCTGAAGACAATAGAGTTTTCACATGTTACAGAATCCAAGGTCCTGCAATATTTGAAAATTTCAGATCTTTCAGTACCACTTACAGGGGTATTTTAATGAAGCTTTGTCAAGGTTGTCAAGGCAATACACCCCCAAGAGATTTTATCTTTATACAGTACTTCCACTCCTCTGTTCCAAATTTCATTCCCCTCCCATGACTCATTCCGAGGGGCAATATCAGAGGTGCACTGGCCTTTTCAGAGGATGAGAATACAAGGTGGTAGAAGTTCTACAGTTATATACAAAGCCCTGGTTAGACCACACCTGGAATACTGTGAAAAGATCTGGGCACTACACTATAGACAGGATATATTGGCCTTGGAGGGAGTGCAGTGTATATTTACCAGAATGATCCCTAAATTCCATGGGTTAAGTTAGGAAGGCAGATTAAACAAACTAAATTTGGACAGTTAAGGGATGGCTTGCTTGAAGTTTTAAAAATATTAAGGGGGACAAACAGGACAGATTTAGAGAAACTATTTCCACTGATTCGGGAGTGGGGTCTAACATTAGAGCCAAAATTTTCAGGTGTGAAATTAGGAAATATTTCCACACACAAAGGGTGGTAGAAATTTGTCGACAAACAGCATTTGAGTTCAATTGTTAATTAAATCAGAGTTTGATAGATTTTTGTTATCCTAAGGATTTAAGGGATATGAAGCAAAGGTGGGCATATGAAGTTAAGTCGCAGGTCAGCCACGATCTCATTGAATAACAGAACAAGTTCGAGGGGTTAAATGGCCTCCTCCTGTTTCTGTGTTCCTATACATTGTCCAAGTGATAAACAAATCGTGTTGGGTAGCTATATCACTATAAGGGACAACCATAGTTTCTTATAGACAAGCCAGAGACCAACAGATTGGGAATCAAGCCCAAGATGCTCTGACATTTTAACCATGAGTATAATTACTGAACAATTGGGAGAACTCAGAGCAAACATAAAATACAGTAGTCATGGATTGGATTTTAGCAATACAAAGGGAATTCTATAGTTACGTTCTGGAATTGAATTAAGTAGACCTCATAATTGACCATTCAAATTGCCTGCCAGAACCTTCTCAGGACAATTAGCAGGGAGCAACAGAAGCAGCCTCGATGAGTTGTATGAGCAAAAACATAATCTGTTCATTCACTGAGTCCTTGATATACTGAGAGGCGTAGCATTATGCAGCAAACAAAGACCAGGTTCAAGTCCAGGGTGCTGGCAGGGAAAGGAGTTTGAATGCAGCCACTTACCACCAGCAGCATGTAGGGTAGTCAGATCATGATGCAGCACTGATTTGAAGCCACTGTTGCCATATTGTTCTCCACACTCCATCCAGCCTATCCCAGTCTTAACCTGACACAACCGAACAGGACGTTAAACAATATGAAGGACCCCATTAGCACTATTAAAAGAGTTCTTAAACTACATACAGGTTGGTTGTTAGATTCTGTCTTTAAGTGCAGCTGGAATCGAAGGCATTTTTGAAAAAGACTTGCATTTATATAGTGCTGTTCCTGACCACTGGACATCTCAGAGTGCTTTACAGCAAATGAGGCACTTTTGAAATGTAGTCACTGTTGTAACATAGGAAAAGCAGGGCTTTCCTATACCAGGCTGTCTCACGTGCTCTATCAATCATTCTTTAAAATAAACACAGCATAGGTTCAATTTACAAAGCATCCCCACCACTTCTTGCAGTCACAATTCATCTTCCTTTTAGGAGGTGTGGGCTGACTTTAAGGAGCACTAACCACTTATCGGGGCTCCCTGCTGATTAGTGCAGCCGATGAACAGCGTGGGTAACTGGCTATGCACAATAATGTAGAACAACAGGCAGCATGAATTTACCATGCAGCTTGCAACACTGAAAATTATGATGGGTTCATCTCGTATTGCAATCCAGATGCCAGTTTTGAGGTTATCCAATTTAAACCCAACCTCTCTTCTCAAAACAGATTGCTCAGGTGATCTGTTAGGTGTTAATAAATAGGATTACATGCTAGGACTTGGTTAGGTGGATGGCTAACCGATTCAAACACAGAAAGGGCACAGACAGGTTCTTGGGGGTGATTTTGACTTTATTCAATCTTGTGAAATGGGCGATAGAGAGTCAGCTACCCGGTTTACATCTCTGCTGCATTTCATTTCCAATGTGTGTGGAAAACAAACAGACATTGAAATACTGCTTCCATGACATCTGTGCAACACATTGGACAAATCCAATCAAAAATACTGAATGGC
This sequence comes from Mustelus asterias, assembly GCF_964213995.1. Lineage (NCBI taxonomy): Eukaryota > Metazoa > Chordata > Chondrichthyes > Carcharhiniformes > Triakidae > Mustelus > Mustelus asterias. The sequence continues at coordinate 27,242,008 of NC_135820.1, read as the reverse complement.
ATTTCCGAGCACTTGTTCACTCACTTGTAAATTCCTGTCACTGTCTAACTGATTTATTGAACTAAAATTAAAAACAAACCTGTTTAATGACATGGTTCAAATACTGCCCATTAAACAGTGTGCTGAAAATAGCTCCCAGCTGAGCCCGAGGAGGTATCAGAATATTGAGCAGTACATCAGAAAGCAGTGCTCCCAGCTCAGGTCAACACACTGTCATCTGAATCAGTAGGAGTAAGGCCCAATTCCAACACAGGAGGGAGGCAGAAGCAGGAGGGATAGGGAAATGAGAGATTATCGTCTCCACCCCCACACCTGCCACAAGAGGAAAGGAGGGATGCCATACCGTACCCTGACACCCAACAAATAGATTCAACATCGATATCTGTGAGCAGAAAGGGAAGTTTGTGAACTTGTGCGGAGGGGTTTTAGTTGCTCTCAGGGACTGTTTCCAGAGGTACATGAGGAATGGAAGGCAGAAGAGTTGGTAAAGTTTGCTATTATTGTGGAGGTCAAAAGCTTAGGTAGCCTTAAAAAGTAAAATTAACTTACTAGGGTGCGAAGCTGTGCTTGTTCTTTAGTTGCTCCACAGTTAAAATTCATGACGTATATGGTATATTCCTCCAAGATGCATAGCTTGCCCTTATCCAAGTTAAGATACTGGGAGAATAGGGGCACACGGCATAAACTCCCTCCATCACACCATTCCCGCTGTATTTAAAATAGCACTTCTAATTTCTCACCATCATAGGGATAAGGCAGGTTTGGAATGACAGGAGTCCACAAGAACATGAGGCTGAAATTATTGTGTTGAATTTAGTGAGAATACATCTGGAAAGAAATGGAAGTGGATGCTTGCACTCACACACCAAAACCCAGATTTTTCTGCAGGGACAGGAAAATGAGTGTTCCACATTTTTGCAGCTTCACAAATGCACACCCTAGCCATGTGCGACTTTGCCCAGGAGGATTTGGGTTTGCAGGCCAGCTTGAGAGTCATGATGGAATGCATGAGGAACGTAAGTGCAGAGGAGGGATGGTTCGAGGACCAACCTCTGCTTTTTAAAAAAGTTTATTTATTTGTGTCACAAGTAGGCTTACATTAACACTGCAATGAAGTTACTGTGAAAATCCCCTAGTCGCCACACTTTGGCACCTGTTCGGGTACACGGAGGTAGAATTTATCACGGCCAATGCACCTAACCAGCACGTCTTTCGGACGGTGGGGGGAAACCGGAGCACCCGGAGGAAACTCACGCAGATACGGGGAGAACGTGCAAACTCCGCACAGACAGTGACCCAAGCCGGGAATCGAACCTAGGTCCCTGGCGCTGTGAGGCATCAGTGCTAACCACTGTGCCACCGTGTCGCGCTGTTATCGGGAGCTAGCAGCCCCAGCCCACAGCTTCATGTAAAGGCCCCTCTGTAAAACTCACTCTGTCATCCTCATTCACCCCCATGCTCTCTCAGATTCCTCATGCCAACTCTAGGCTCCCTCAGATCACCCATTTCACCTTCATGGCCACGTATTCTCCACAACCACTCAAACAACATCTACCATGTACAGTCCTGAGGAGCCATGCAAAAGCAATGGGTATTAGTTTAAATGCAGGTGTAAAAAAACTGAGCCTGTCACAATGTAATAAAACACTTATTCAAAAGTCTGTTATTAATGTTGCAATAAAACTGAGATCCATAGGAGAAACATTAATCCTTTTGGAGTTAACCCTTAAGCTGTGTAAGCAAACAACTAGGTACTCTGAAATCATGTCAGAGGAAAGTGTGTTATTACACCCTCATAAAACGGTTTGTGATTCCTTTGAACAGACTGAGCTGAGTACTGCAATCTTGGAGCTTAGGCAAGCATTCATAATGGCCACAGCTATCAAAACATTAGTTTTCTAATCCAAAGTCTGAAACTGAAAGAACAGATGGCATCATCCTCATTTCAGAGCAAACTGCTCGTCAATCAATGGAAGTGAGCAGGCACATTGATTTCTTTTAAGCTTGGAAGAGATGCACATGAGTTTTGCATCCAAGACCTCCTGAACCATGAAAAGACTATATGAAAGCATTTCATGGCCTGATTCACAGCTCCTTTGGGAGATGAAAATTAGACCCAGAATCTCCGTATGACATGGTAGACCCCATGGCAGATACTAACTCATTATAAATAGGTGTCATCTGGAATATTGTGTTCAATTCTGGGCACCACACTTTAGCATGATTGGAGAGGTCATAGAACAGATTTAGTGAAGCGATACCCGGGATCAGCAACTTCAGCTATGTGACGAGACTTAAGAAGCTGAGTTTATTCTCCTTCGAGCAGAGAAGGTTGAAATGAGATTCGATATAGGTGTTACGGTGCGCAGTTTTGATGTTACAGTTTTTAGAAAAACTATTTTAATGATTACATTTTGTAAAAAACTTGAAACCTGTCTGAAGACTGTTTAAAAATAGCTCCAGGTTACCAGATAGAATTGTAGATTCCAGACTGGATCTCCCTTCTTTCAAGAGGACCAATTACATTTCTCAACTTAGTTATGGCTCACTGTGGTCTTGTCCAGGAGATAATGATATTTTGTTGATGCCTCATCCATCTGGAGAAGGGCCTACTGAAGAGTTGATGCCTTAACTGAAAGAGAACTTGGCATTTTTATATAGGTCACATGGTAACAGTGGCCATCTCAGTTCCTGCAAAAAAATCAGCGAACAGAGCAGGAATCTGAGAGAAAAAAAATCTTCAGAAAAGCAGATAAGGGTTGGAATTCTCTGGCCATTCACGTCCTGACGCTGCTGACAGCAAGAACAGTGAATTTGGCACTCAGCCATATCTCCATTCACTGCAGCGGGACCGGAGAATCCCAGCTGTGGGCGAGGTCAGAGGATCGGGCCCAAGAACTTCAATGCGGGCAGGAGGGAGAGAGATCCAAAAACAGCTAATAGTCTTCTGTAAATAACTGGCCAGCTAAAAAGTACCACACCTGCAGAACTAGAAGCAAGAAACTTTCTCCTTCCCTGCAAAATTGATTCCATCCACAAAGTTTACCTATCAAAGCAACCGATGACAATTTGACAGTGAAAACTACTGCAGCTGCAGAAACAACTCTACAACTTGAAGACCTTCGCTTCAGACAGTGCAACATCCTAACTTCAAATACATTAGGCCTGCAGCAAACAATAGAGAGACCAAACTGATCCAACTTTTAAAGTTTTTAAAGTTAAAGCTTATTTATTAGTATCGCAAGTAGGCTCACATTAACACTGCAATAAAGTTACTGTGAAAATCCCATAGTCGCCACACTCCGGCGCCTGTTCAAGAAACAGAGAGAATTTAGCATAGCCAATGCACCTAACCTTCCTGTGGAAGGAAACCGGAACACTCAAAGGAAACCCACACAGACAGAGAGAGAACGTGCAGACTCCGCACAGACAGTGACCCAAGCCAGGAATCGAACCTGGGTCCCTGGCGCTGTGAGGCAGCAGTGCTAACAACTGTGCCACTGTGCCGCCCTTTTGAGCGCCGTTTTAACTTCTTCTGTAACTAATCTGTGTGTGTGTATGTATATATACGTTAATGACCATCTCTTCCTCACTAACTTCCAAAGCAATGGTGTGAATTAAGTAAAGTAATGCTGGATTTAACCAGTGCATGCACGTACACACCCACGCCATGGGGAAACATCTTTTAAAGTGTCGATGACAGAGGTGTTGAACATTGAGAGTTTCGATGCAGTAAATAAGCAAAAATGGTTTTCACTGGCAGGAGAGACAGTAACCGTAGGAGCATATGAAATAGGAACAGGTAGGCCGTTTGGCCCCTCAAGCCTGCTCTACAATTCAACAGGATCATGGCTGATCTGACGACATTCTTCACATCCACTTTACTGCCCTTGCCCCATAACCCTTGATTCCTTTACTGATCAAAAATCTATCTCAGCCTTAAATATGCACAAGAACTCTGCTCCCACAGCTCTCTGTGGCAATGACTTCCAAAGACTCACAACCCTCAGAAGAAATACCTCCTCCTCTCAGTTTTAAATTAGTGCCCCTTTATTATGAAACTATGCCTTCTGGTCCTAGACTCTCCCATGAGGGGAAACATCCTCTCAACACTTACCCTTAAAAATACTATATGTTTCAATGAGATCACCTCTCACTCTTCTAAATTCCAATGAGTCCCAACCTGTTCAATCTTTCTTCATAGGACAGTCGCTCAATTCTGGGGATCATCCGAGCGAACTGCCTCCAACAAAATAAATTTTTCCTTAAATAAGGGGACCAAAATCTGCTCACAGGACTCCAGATGTGCTCCACAGTACTCCAAATAGAAGGGTTGTGTGTGGTGGTAATAATCTTCTGAGGTGTGTCTATTTCAATGCCAGGAGTATTGTGGGGAAGGCAGACGAGCTGAGGGCATGGATCGACACATGGAATTATGACATTATAGCCATTAGTGAAACTTGGCTACAGGAGGGGCAGGATTGGCAGCTCAATGTTCCAGGGTTCCGATGTTTCAGATGTGATAGAGGCAGAGGGATGAAGGGTGGGGGGGGGTGGCATTGCCAGTCAAGGAAAATGTTACAGCAGTGCTCAGGAAGGACAGATTAGAGGGCTTGTCTACCGAGGCCATATGGGTGGAGCTGAGAAACAGGAAAGGTATGACCACATTAATGGGGCTGTATTATAGACCATCCAATAGTCAGCGAGAATTGGAGGAGCAAATCTGCAGAGAGATAGCAGACAACTGCAGGAAACAAATTTGTGATACTAGGGGATTTTAATTTTCCACATATAGATTGGGACTACCATACTGTTAACGGTCTAGATGGGTTAGAGTTTGTAAAATGTGTTCAGGAAAATTTTCTAAATCAATATATAGAGGTACCAACTAGACAGGATGCAATATTAGATCTCCTATTAGGAAACGAGTTAGGACAAGTGACAGAAGTGTGTGTAGGGGAACACTTTGGTTCCAGTGATCAAATAACGCCATTAGTTTCAACTTGATCATGGATAAAGATAGATCTGGTCCTTGGGTTGAGGTTCTAAACTGGAAAAAGGCCAAATTTGAAGAAATTAGAAAGGATCTAAAAAGCGTGGATTGGGACAGGCTGTTCTCTGGCAAGGATGTGAATGGTAAGTGGGAGGCCTTCAAAGGAGAAATTTTGAGGGTGCAGAGTTTGTATGTTCCTGTCAGGATTAAAGGCAAAGTGAATTAGAATAATGAACCTTGGTTCTCGAGGGATATTGGAACTCTGATAAAGAAGAGAGAGATGTATGACATGTATAGGCAACAGGGAGCAAATAAGATGCTTGAGGAGTATAAAAAGTGCAAGAAACTACTTAAGAAAGAAATCAGGAGGGCTAAAAGAAGACATGAGGTTGCTTTGGCAGACAAGGTGAAGGATAATCCTAAGAGCTTCTACAGGTATATTAAGAGCAAAAGGATAGTAAGGGATAAAATTGGTCCTCTTGAAGATCAGAGTGGTCGGCTACGTATGGAACCAAAAGAAATGGGGGAGATATTAAATGGGTTTTTTGCATCCATATTTACTAAGGAAACTGGCATGGAGTCTATGGAAATAAGGCAAACAAGTAGGGAGGTCATGGAACCTATACAGATTAAAGGGGAGGAGGTGCTTGCTGTCTTGAGGCAAATCAGAGTAGATAAATCCCCAGGACCAGACAGGGTATTCCCTCGGACCTTGAAGGAGACTAGTGTTGAAACTGCAGGGGCCCTGGCAAATATATTTAAAATGTCGGTATCCACGGGTGAGGTGCCGGATGATTGGAGGATAGCTCATGTTGTTCCGTTGTTTAAAAAAGGCTCAAAAAGTAATGCGGGAAATTATAGGCCGGAAAGTTTGACGTCAGTAGTAGGTAAATTATTGGAAGGAGTACTAAGAGATAGGATCTACAAATATTTGGATAGACAGGGACTTATTAGGGAGAGTCAACATGGCTTTGTGCGTGATAGGTCATGTTTAACCAATCTATTAGAGTTTTTCAAGGAGGTTACCAGGAAAGTGGATGAAGGGGAGGCAGTGGATGTTGTCTACATGGACTTCAGTTAGGCCTTTGACAAGGTCCCGCATGGGAAGTTAGTCAGGAAGGTTCAGTCGCTAGGTATACATGGAGAGGTAGTAAATTGGATTTAGACATTGGCTCAATGGAAGAACGTGATGTGGAGATGCCGGCGTTGGACTGGGGTAAACACAGTAAGAAGTTTAACAACACTAGGTTAAAGTCCAACAGGTTTATTTGGTAGCAAAAGCCACATAAGCTTTTGGAGCTCCAAGCCCCTTCTTCAGGTGAAGAAGGGGCTTGGAGCTCCGAAAGTTTGTGTGGCTTTTGCTACCAAATAAACCTGTTGGACTTTAACCTAGTGTTGTTAAACTTCTTACTGTCAATGGAAGAAGCCAGAGAGTGGTAGTGGAGGATTGCTTCTGAGTGGAGGCCTGTGACTAGTGGTGTGCCACAGGGATCAGTGCTGGGTCCATTGTTGTTTGTCATCTATATCAATGATCTGGATGATAATGTGGTAAATTGGATCAGCAAGTTTGCTGATGATACAAAGATTGGAGGTGTAGTGGACAGTGAGGAAGGTTTTCAAAGCTTGCAGAGGGATTTGGACCAACTAGAAAAATGGGCTGAAAAATGACAGATGGAGTTTAATGCAGACAAGTGTGAGGTATTGCACTTTGGAAGGACAAACCAAGGTAGAACATACAAGGTAAACAGTAGGACACTGAAGAGTGCAGTAGAACAGAGGGATCTGGGAATACAGATACATAATTCCCTAAAAGTGGCGTCACAGGTAGATAGGGTCGTAAAGAGTGCTTTTGGTACATTGGCCTTTATAAATCAAAGTATTGAGTATAAGAGTTGGAATGTTATGGTGAGGTTGTATAAGACATTGGTGAGGCCGAATTTAGAGTATTGTGTGCAGTTTTGGTCACCTAATTACAGGAAGGATATTAATAAGGTTGAAAGAGTGCAGAGAAGGTTTCCAAGGTTGTTGCCGGGACTTGAGAAGCTGAGTTACAGAGAAAGGTTGAATAGGTTAGGACTTTATTCCCTGAAGCGTAGAAGAATGAGGGGAGATTTGATAGAGGTGTATAAAATTATGATGGGTATAGAGTGAATGCAAGCAGGCTTTTTCCATGAGGCTAGGGGAGAAAATAACTAGAGGACATGGGTTAAGGGAGAGGGGGGGAAAAGTTTAAAGGGAATATTAGGGGGGGCTTCTTCACACAGAGTGGTGGGAGTTTGGAATGAGCTGCCAGATGAAGTGGTGAATGCGGGCTCACTTTTAACATTTAAGAAAAACTTGGACAGGTACATGGATGAGAGGGGTGTGGAGAGATATGGTCCAGGTGCAGGTCAGTGGGACTAGGCACAAAAATGGTTCGGCACAGGCAAGAAGGGCCAAAAGGCCTGTTTCTGTGCTGTAATGTTCTATGGTTCTATGTGGTCTCACCAGTACCTTGTACAGTTGCAGCAACACACCCCTGCTCTCATATTCCCTTTCTTCACCACTTGCTGGAAGCAGTCAATGGTTCAGGCTCAGCTCAAATTTCGATCTGTGGCATTCATTAACAATCAGCGCCTAGATTTGCTTCAGAATAGTTTCTTGGGCAAATTACCAGACAGAATGGAACCATACCCCAGGTACACAAGGGAACAATTAGGCAGCATTGGAAATAAGCCACGCTGTTGGCACTGAAAGGGTTCAGCTTCTGACCAATTTTGCTGCTAGTGTAAATATAAACAGCGGAGACAAACCTCACACACGCAGCTGGGGGCTGCCAACTACTTTGACAGCAGAATCGCTCCCTCAAGTCCCCAGCAATTATCCGTTACCCTGTAATTTAGGGCTGCCAAGGAAACAAACATAATAGGCCAAAGAGCATCAATCATCCTCATGCTAAAACAATCAGCAGCTCAAGTGTTATTGTTCCAGACTTCACCAGAATTCTATTCCACCAAATTCTACTACATGGCCAAGCTGCATTTGTTAGGTAACTCATTTGGGAAATAATTCTAGTACAGATCAAGACAGTGACAACTGGTAAGAAAGCGACTTGCATTTATAGAGCATCTTTCATAATGTCAGGACGCCCTGAGGTACTTGACAGCCAATAATTACTTTAGTCGCCATCATAATGTAAGAAACATGGCAGCCAATTTGTGCACAGCAAGCTCCCTTAAACAGCAATGTGATAATGACCAGATTATGTGGTTTAGTGGTGCTGGTTGATGGATAACTATTGCCCAGGGTACCAGGAAGACCATCCCTATTCTTTTTGGTATAGTGGCATTGGGTCATTTACTTCCATCTTAGAGGGCAGATGAAGCCTCACTTCAATGTCATACCTGAAAGTCAGCACCTTTAATAGTGTAGCACTCCCTCAATACTGCACTGGTGTATCAGCCTCAGTAATATGCTCAAGTCCCATAATCAGGACTTGAACCCACAACACTGACTCAGTTTCCTACTTTGATCCAAGTGAGCTTCATGGTGATTCCGGTTTTTGTTTATACTATTTTCTCCTGGAGGCATACAGCATTTCACACAACTCAATCTTCATGTAGGAAGCTAGTTGATAAATGTCATTGTGCAATTTAAATCAAAGCGGGTATTACGATCAAACCTTGTTCCGCCCTGTCTGATGCTACCTCCTTCTCCCCAGCTTTGCTCCGTCTCCCTCCCCACCCCAAACACACACATGGTGGTCACCAATACAGTCAATGTAAAATATCAGGACATCATTGTGACATTACAGCCCAGGAACTCTGGCTTGTTGCACGTCTTCAATTCCCTGACCATTCCGACAGCCAATTTCCCAAACTTCAAATCTCTTCACCTTCCTCTCTTCTCCTGTACAACACTCCTTAAAAACTACACTTTGACAAGCTTTTGGTCACATATCTGAAAACTTCTTTGGCTCAATGTGAATTTTTGTCTGATAAACTCCCACACCTTGAATTTATATAGTGCATTTAAATAGCATAGTAAAAAGCATTAAGTTCTTGTTGCTTATGGTTTGTTAATTCACAATATGTTTGTGTCCCATGCTCAAGGAACCAGTGTTACAAATAGTTGTGCCCCGAGGGGATATAATATATCCTTGTTACAGGGCAGAATGGATTGCTGATATCAGGGGAAACAATGGCGTAGTGGTAATGTCACTGGACCAATAATCCAATGGCCTAGAAAAATTCTCCGGGAACATGGCTTCAAATCCGACCATGGCAGTCGGCAGAGTTTAAATACAAATTAATAAAAAGATAATCTTGAATATAAAGTTAGTCTCAGTTATGGGGTCCATGAAACCCTTTTAGGGAAGGAAATTTGCCATCCTTACTCACAGCAACAACAGACTCACAGCAACGACATACTCTTATCTGCAATGGTCTAGCAGGCCAGTTGGTTCAAGAGTAATTAAAGATGAACAACAAATGCTGGCCTTGCCAGCAATACCAACATAGAACATAGAAAAAATACAACACAAACAGGCCCTTCGGCCCACAAGTTGCGCCGGTCATGTCCCTACCTACCTAGGCCTATATATAGGCTTACCTATAACCCTCAATCCTATCAAGTTCCATGTACTCATCCAGAAGTCTCTTAAAAAGACCCTATTGAGTTTGCCTTCACCACCACTGACGGCAGCCGATTCCACTCACCCACCACCGTTTGTGTGAAAAACTTACCCCTGACATCTCCTCTGTACCTACTCCCCAGCACCTTAAACCTGTGTCCTCTCATAGCAGCCATTTCAGCCCTGGGAAAAAGCCTCCGAGAATCCACCCGATCTATACCTCTCAACATCTTGTACACCTCTATCAGGTCACCTCTCATCCTTTGTCTCTCCAAGGAGAAAAGACCGAGCTCCCTCAGCCTATCCTCATAAGGCATGCCAACCAATCCAGGCAACATCCTTGTAAATGTTCTCTGCACCCTTTCAATAATTTCCACATCCCTCCTGTAATGAGGCGACCAGAACTGAGCACAGTACTCCAAGTGGGGTCTGACGAGGGTCTTATAAATCTGCATCATTATCTCCCGACTCCTAAATTCAACATCCTATGAATGAATTTTAAAAATCCAATTTCAGGACAGAATAACTTAATGCTATGATGCAAAGTCTGCATTAGTGTAGAATGCACAGATTATAACCTAAATGTTCCTGTATTGCTCAGACTTAACTCACTCTCTAAAGGCAGCACCATCTCACCTTGTTAAAGTCTTCTGATGTCGCTCTCATCTCCTTCCACGTCTTGTTGAGTAGCTGGATGCAGATACAGAAGAACTCCTCAAAAGCTCGGTCATGTGTGAAGAACATGGGATGATACTCATTGCAGCCCTCATTAGCTGCATCCACAAAATACCAATAATTAGATGACAAAATAACTTTTCAATGAAAAAATTATTTTTTATGCAGCCTATTCTTATTCAATTAGCTACTTCCAAATAACAGATGTTGAATGACATGATACCTCCATCACACTAGATACACTAAAATAGAATTCACTCACCTCCAACCTCCCACCTTTCTGCTTTTGCTGTATCTTAGTGCTTCTGCTAGTTAACGCTTTTTGTGAACTCTCCCTTCCTACTCCTACTGAATTCCGCATCATTTTCATAAATGCTTCTCCTCTTCCTGCATTTTCAATGTATTGAAGTCAAGATTCTTTACATTACATCCAAAGTCAATTCATTTTCCACACCCCCAACCCACCCCATGAGAAACCTCAAATACATACTGACCCCATCAGTTTTCCTTTCTTTCTACAATCTACAGGCTTTTAAAATTGAACTTGGGAGCGGGAGTAGGCCATTCAGCTCCTCGGGCCTTCTCCACCATTCAACTAGATCATGACTGATCATGTCTCAATGCTATTTTTCTGCCCTACCCCCATATTCCCTAATGTCATTAGTATCTAGAAATATATTCATCTCTGTCTTGAACATACTCATCGACTGAGCCTCCACTGCCTGCTGGGGTACAGAATTCCAAAGGTGAAGAAATTCCTTCTCATCTCACACCTAAATGGTTAGCTCCTTATTCTCATTCTGTGCCCCTGGTCCTAGAACCCCCAAGGTGTGGAGATGCCGGCGTTGGACTGGGGTAAGCACAGTAAGAAATCTCACAACACCAGGTTAAAGTCCAACAGATTTATTTGGCAGCACTAGCTTTCGGAGTCTCAAGCTCCTTCATCAGGTGAGTGAGGACTTGTGTTCACAAACAGGGCATATAAAAACACACTCAATTTACAAGATAATGGTTTGTAGAAATTTGATGTCTATGTCGATATGTGCGATCCTAGAGCCCCCAAGCCAGGGGAAACATCCTTCCTGCATATACCCTGTCTAGTCACTTAAGAATTTTGTAAGTTTCAATAAGATCACCTCTCATTCTTCTAAACTCTGGGGAACAGAAGTCCAGTTTTCTCAGTCTCTCTTCATAGGTCAGTCCTTCCATCCCAGGAATCGGTTTGGTAAACCTCGGCTACACTCTCTGTAAATATATCCTTCTTTGGCAAGGGGACCAAAACTGTACTCAGTACTGAAGGTGCAATCTAACCAAGCTTCTCTACAATTGAAGCAAGACATCTTTACTCCTGTATTCAAATCCCCTTGCGACAAAGGCCAACATACCATTTGCTTTCCTAATTGCTTGTTGCACCTGCTTTCAGTGTTACTATTTTAGTACTCTAATCCATCCGAATCGGCACAGGCTTGGAGGGCCGAAGGGCCTGTTTCCTGTGCTGTACTGTTCTTTGTTCTTTGAATTACCGCATTTAGTTCCAGGCATTACATCTCAGGAGGAAATAGGCTGCCCTTGACGGGGGCTGTAGTACAGATTCACCAGGTTGCTGCACTAAAATTTAAGAGGGTTCAATTCTGCTTTCACCTGGCTTATAATCACCTTAGTTTAGGAGGTTGACAGATGTTCTAACCAAGGTGCTCAAAATAATTAAAGGATTTGATAAGATACAGCCTGGCCATTCTGGAGGGAAATAGGAAAACCAAAGGGCAGTAAAAGGCTGGAATTCATTTCTTTCACTCTTCCCTCATTAGGCTGTGGATGCTGGGGGTCAGTTAAAGCTTCTAAACAAGTTTTCATTGGGGATATGGAACACAGGCAGGTAAGTGATGTCACAGCACAGATTAGCCAAGATCTAATCAAATTGTGGAGCAGGCTCAAGGATTGCATAGCCTATTCCTGTTCCCCAAGATCCCTTTGTTACATCTCCCTTCTTATTCTCTTCTAATAAAGCAGTTTCCTACGTCACGGACCTTGACCCTATAAAAAGTCAGATTGAGTTTCTACATGACTGAGGCCTGTGCTGAAACTCTCTCAATGGTAGAATCACAAATGTTCTTTTGCAGCTATTTTGACCACCACGCAGAGTTGTGCAGGACTCATTGAGAAAAGAGAGTGTAGACTTGCTCTCATTCCTTGTTTTGTCCTCCCAAAATATATTTCTTCAAACCAATCCACGTTAAATTGCAACTCGCCATTCCACTAACCCACATCTTCCTAAAGTTCTTGACAATCGTCATACTTTGCCAAACCTCAAGACTGAAATCCAAATCAATGAGAACAAAAGCCAGAACTTCCCAAATGAAGAAAGAAAAGAGAGGGCTGGGTTTTCGTGAATTAGGCTAAAATCGGTAGGCTGAACCTAAACGTGCGATCTGGTATAGGATAGAAAAAACCACTACCATCTATTCCTGAAGTTTCAACACAGGCTCTTGTTAACATTTCCGAACAGCTGTTATTACAATTGCAGTCATTATGAATACTTGGCTGAGATTAAAAAGCTAGTCAGGAGAGTAAGACTAACTGATTTGCTCTTGCAGGCAGCCAGCATGGACACAAGGGACTAAATGGCCTCTTTCTGTGCTATGACCATTCTATGACTCCTGGGGCATACGATCTTTAACCCTTCACCAGTCCAAGTTTCCTCTCCACCAACCAACTTTCCATTTGAGCTATTGCGTTTCCTTTTATACCATATTTTCCACATTTTTAAAATAAGCCCCTTGTATTAACATACATCTGCTGTATGTGGTGTGTTTGTGATATTGGTCACTCAGAGAATCTGAGCTTTTACACAATGCTGTAATCTGGAGCTATGGTGAGTGATGGTAGAGGCACCAACTTGCTTTCCAGCACATGATTGACCAAGAATTTTTCCCACCCCTGCTGCCTACCATTGGCACACGTGGGAAGAGTTTGCAGCTTGATAGTCAATCTGTTTGGCCACGTCAAGAACATGGTCATTCAAGTCCTGGGCAGGATCCAAATGCAGAGCTTCTGACTCAGAGGCAGGGACGCTACCCAATGTGCCAACCACACACCTACTGTAATGTGGTTGTACAAAGTGATAATCTGTCATATTGGCACAGGATAGGTAGTCATCAGAAGTTGCAATTAAAGTGGACGTTATTACAAAAAAGTAGTAATAACAATAGATAATTAACTTGCAGACCTACTTCAGAATGTAAGATTTTTAATCGTAATCATTTTTCCTCACGTTTCAACTTATATAAAGGGCTTGCAGCATATATCCTGTCCCACCTTATATCGCTCTTACCCATCATCCTGTTCTGGCTAATCCACATTGGTTCCTTGCCTCCGAGCAAGCCAAATTTAAAATTCGTCTTCATGGCTTCATCCCATTCCAGCTCGCCAAGTCACTCAGTCCCTATGATGCCCTTGTGCCATCAGCATCATTGACTTCAGCTCAACTCCAATTCCTCCGGTAACTCTGCCTCACCTTCTCCATCTTTAAAACTTTCCCAGAACCCATCTCTTCAACAAAGCTTTCAGTCAACAAACTCCACTTTCCTGGCTCATTGGCCATTTTCCATGTGCTTATTTAAACTAAAATAATTCTTGGGCCATGGGTGTCGCTGGCAACACCAATATGAAAATTTGTTGATTCTGAGTGTCGAGACTTACGTAGCTCTCCGACTTGCAGGATCTCGCACAACATCTTGGTCAGCTCGATGCTGCTGCGTCCGAAGGGACATTCGTGTTTATCCTCTCGACTGCTGTTCTCTAGGACAATCTGCGGGCAGACACAATGCACCAATGAGCAGAACAAGGACCCCACATAATACACTCTGCATCTAGAACTAATGCAGATCCAATGTTAAATTAAGCAGGGAACTTTGAAGCCATGTTTCTCAAAGCTCTTCACCTCGTCTCAGGCTGTGTTGCTGACTGTTATAGAGGCTGATTGCTAGTCAACAGATCCATTATCACTATATCATTCAACTGCCAGGATGGTAGCAGGCAAAGTAAATGGACTTTTATATTTTTTTAATCCAGCAATTGCTATGTTCAGATTTAACATAATTAACAGAAGAAGCAAAAATGATAGGAGGAGAAATTATTTTTTATGCAGCAAGTTCTGGAATGCACTCCCTGAGCGTGTGCTGGAGGCAGGTTCAGTTGAAGCATTCAGATGGGACTTATCTGAAATGGGGAGAAGGTGAAGGAGTGGCACGGGTTGGATTGTCCATTTGAAGATCCAGCACAGACACAGGGGAGCCAAATGGGTCCTCCTGCGATGTAACAATTCTGTGATTCTAGTATGTTATCAGTACTATACCCGCTGGTATATTACAACCATATCTCAGCCACTTGCAATGGTGGGGAGAAGGTTTATGTTCCTGATTATTATCCATTATGGAGTTCAGAAGAATGAGGGGGGGAATCTCATAGAAACTTAGAAAATTCTAACAGGACTAGACAGAGTAGATGCAAGAAGGATGTTCCCGATGGTGGGGGTGTCCAGAACCAGGGATCACAGTCTGAGGATACAGGGTAAACCACTTAGGACAGAGGAGAAATTTCTTCACCCAGAGAGTGGGCAGCCTGTGGAATTCACTATCACAGAAAGCAGTTCAGGCCAAAACATTGAATGCTTTCAAGAAGCATGCTGACACTATAGTTAAGAAAGCCCATCAATGCCTCTACTTTCTCAGAAGACTAAGGAAATTTGGCCTGTCAGCTACGACTCTCACCAACTTTCACAGATGCACCATAGAAAGCATTCTTTCTGGTTGTATCACAGCTTGGTATGGCTCCTGCGCTGCCCAAGACCGCAAGGAACTACAAAAGGTCGTGAATGTAGCCCAATCCATCGCGCAAACCAGCCTCCCATCCATTGACTCTGTCTACACTTCCGCTGCCTCGGCAAAGCAGCCAGCATAATTAAGGACCCCACGCAACCCGGACATTCTCTCTTCCACCTCTTCCTTCGGGAAAAAGATACAAAAGTCTGAGGTCATGTACCAACCGACTCAAGAACAGCTTCTTCCCTGCTGCTGTTAGATCTTGCATTAAGTTGATCTTTCTCTACACCCTAGCTATGACTGTAACACTACATTCTGCACTCTCTCATTTCCTTCTCTACGAACGGTATGTTTTGTCTGTATAGCGCACAAGAAACAATACTTTTCACTGTATATTAATAAGTGACAATAATTAATCAAATCAAATCAGTTGGATATAGCACTTTAGGCAAAAGAGATCAAAGGGGGTCGGATCAGGTTATTAATTTAGATGATCAGCCATGATCATAATGAATGGCAGAGCAGGCTCAAAGGGCCTCCTCTTGTCTATGTTTCTACGTAACCATCACCCCTCGCAATCCTTCCCTTAATGCAGGAAAGCACTTGTATGGGTACAGTTAGCAGGAACTGAGCAATACCCATAGCTGACTGATAGCGCTGGATAATAAACATCCTTTAGAAACAGGTTCTTTAGTTTGCTATTTAACCAATTTACTTTGATGTTGGCAAAAAATAGAAGCAACCGTTGTGGAGCTGAACAAACTGCATTCACAACTTGAGGGGAGACCAAAATACAAGTATAATTACTCTCTTGTAGGCAATTGCAACGACCAATCTGTGTACAGCAATGACAAATGGCCAGGTGGTCTGTTTATGACACCGTTGATTTTTTTGCTGGGTAAATGTTGGCCAGGACGTTTTGAGAGCTGACTGCTCAGTTCAAATATTCCATGGAATCGGTGTCCATCTGTGGGGGCAGACAGGGCCTTGATTTAATATCTCATCTCCAACAATGCGGCACTGCCTCCGCCTACATCGCCTACATTTTGTACTCAAACACCAGGAGTGGGGCCATGATCTACATACAGACTCAGAGGCTACAGAGCCAAGGCTGACACCAGATAAAAGTGAAACTGATATTCAAAAAAACCCGACAAAAGTGGAAACCTGGAAACGGGCAAGTGAAGAGGTATTGTGGCGCAGGGGGTGGTGCCTCTTACTTGAAGTCAAGCTCTGCATTTGAGTCCCACTCCAGGACTCGATGGCCAGGGATGCTGTCAAACACAGAATATCAACTTGTAAATACTTCCAACACACGCCAATGGCAGGTGGTAAGATGGACAGAAAGCCACATGATGGAAAGAAAATTGAAGCCTCTACCGTCACTATTCATAGCTCCAGACTACAATAAGCCTGTAAGATTGTACATTGCCACAACAACTCAGATCTCTTGGGGCACTGGATGGCCGATGTAGATCAGATTGGTGCCAAAGTCACAGAATTCAATCCCTGTTCCTGCCTCCTCACCCTCTTCACAGTGGAGGTCGTGGCCTTTCATGGACAAGGGCCCGGAGTTCTACAGAGCCGCAGAGACCCCATTTACACACCTCCAACCTGTGCTGATCTCAGTTGGGCTAGCAGAAGGCCTGCCAAAGTTTTGCTGAGAGCATCTGGATGCAAGAAAATATGTTAAGGCTCCGGTACTGCTGGAAAATGCACGTTTGGATGACAGGCACTGCCTCCCACAGTCAAATGGCACATGCGAGGAGCAGCAACTGGGCTGCTAACATTGGAGCTGCACCCAGCTGAAGTGCTGGCATGAAATCTGTAAAGACAGCATGTGTTTTCTTACCCTGATGTAGGTGTCCTGATGAACCTTGGCCAGGTACAGCATATTGTCCAGTGCTAGCATTCCAGGAGGAGTCTGGGTAAAATCCAAGGCTGGATTAACGTGACTCTGTGGGGACGAGGAATAAGGGATGAAGCAGCATTATTTACAATCTCCAATTGGTGCTGAAAATACAAAAGCAGTAGGCCGAGATGGGGCAACGATCTCGGGTTGTAATAGAACTAGGATAGATGTCAGGAGCAACATTCCCATTCATTTATTTCAAGCGCATAGGCAATTTCTTTAAGCAGGTGATTCCTTTCAATCTCTTGTGTAAAGGGCCCAACTTGATTGCGGCCTGCACAGGGACTTCTGAGTTGCTGCATGGCCGCAGTGCTTTAAGTAAACGTTAGTGAGGAGGTGGTTCTTTTCCAGGAGAACAGTGGACCAGTCAAACAGACTGCTGATCCACCAGATTCCTTCAGGCGAAGGCTGAATCTGTTTCTGGCTGGGGTGGAGGTGACCTTCTACAAACAATGGGTGCTACATAGCATAACTCAGGGCCAGAGTGATCTCCTGCAATAGTTTTGATTGCCTAAAAGGTGTGGGAAAGAAATTTTCCCAATTTTCTTTTTCCTCAGTTAACCCGCATTTTTAATCGCAGTTTATGGGACAGGTTGGATGGACAAGTGGGTCCGTCACAGTATGTGCATTTAGCAACAGATAGATGTTCAAATTAAATTAAAATGTATGTGCAAAAGCTATAGTACTCTGGGAACAACAAAGAGTGACTGAAAGCAAGCAGTCTATCTGCACTGTGCAAATCGGAGCTCATGTGAGGAAGTAATCCTAATCCAGGATTCTTATGGCATTTGCAACTGTTGGTGTAGCTTTGAGCCACATAGGCTAGGAAGGATGGGCACACAAAAGAAAACCTCAGGGCTACAGGGATAGAGCAGGCTTTCTGGACTGCTCCATAGAGAGCTAGCAAAGACTAGATGGGCTGAATGGGCCACTTCTATGACCTGCAGTATTGAATTGGGTCAGCTGGGATGTCACAACCGTACCTCCACCACTTGCAATGGTGGGGAGGAGATTTGTTGCTCTTGATAGGCAGCCATCACCCCTGCAATCTTACCCCTAATGGTGGAAAGTGCTTGTATGGTCAAGTTGTCTCGATTGCACTGTTCCCATGATAATGAGCACTGACAGGCAGTTCTGTCTAGGATCTAAACCAGTAATTCCTAAACCAACCACGGGACTGAAACTTCAGGAGAAGAGAAAATTGGAGGGCGAGAGATGTAGGAATCTGTTCCCGGCAGTGCAGCTTGGCACCAGGAATGGTTTCATCCCTGCCTGAGTGAGCTGAGCAATTTTGTTTGTGCAGAATCAGCAGATAAAAATGTAAATTTTAGCAGTAGGGATTGTACAGAGAGCTTGCAAACAAGGTGAATGTCACATGTAATACTGGGGTGAGAGTCAGCAGGGAGGAGGATATTTAGCAGAATCATCAGGCTTCCACCATCATGAAAAGAAGCTAATAGCTGGCATCCTGGATTTGGAATGCAAATTTGGCAAGTCTACTCTGACAGACCTTCCGCAAATCTAATGCCTGCCATTTTTAAATGGTGGTTGTCTCAGGCATGATTGAGTGTGTGGGGCTCTGTGCACACGAGCCTGGTCTCTGCATGGGACTGGAGCGTGATGTCATTTCTGTGTTTCAGTGGTTAGTGAACTTGAGGTCGTGTAATGACCTACATTCCTAGTTGTAAATTCGAGGAGAGTTGCTGATTACTCCTGGAAAGAATAAACTGCTGTAGATCAGGAAGTAGAAATATTCGACATACCACAAACCCCAGCATTTTATAATCCCTCGTGTACATGGCTTTCCGCTTCTCCAGATTGCTGCTGCTGTTTGGGTCAGATTCAGCATCAAAGGCAACTCTTCGCAGTTCAAATATGATATCCCTTTGAGCCTATGACAAACAGTCAAGAAAGATTAAGTTTGAAAACCACGAGAAGAACAATTCCCCAACCATTAACACTCAGAGTCACAGAGGTCTACAGCATGGAAACAGGCGCTTTGGCCCATGCCTCCCTAAGCTAATCCCAATTGCCCGCATTTGGCCCATATCCCTCTATACCCATCGTACCCATGTAACTATCCAAATGCTTTTTAAAAGATACAATTGTACCTGCCTCTACTACTACCTCTGACAGCTTGTTCCAGACACTCACCACCCTGTGTGTGAAAGAATTGCCCCTCTGGACACTTTTGTATCTCTCCCCTCTCCTTAAATCTATGCCCTCTAGTTTTAGACTCCCCTACCTTTGGGAAAAGATAGAAATAGAACCATAGAAAATTACAGCTCAGAAACAGGCCTTTTGGCCGTTCTTGTCTGTGCCGAACCATTTTTTGCCTAGTCCCACTGACCTGCACTTGGACCATATCCCTCCACACCCCTCTCATCCATGGACCCGTCCAAGTTTTTTAAAAATGTTAAAAGTGACCCCGCATTTATCACTTTATCCGGCAGCGCATTCCACACTCCCACCACTCTCTGCGTGAAGAAGCCCCCCCTAATACTCCCTTTAAACTTTTCTCCTTTCACCCTTAACCCATGCCCTCTGGTTTTTTTCTCCCCTAACCTCAGTGGAAAAAGCCTGCTTGCATTCACTATCTATACCCATCAAAATCTTACACACCTCTATCAAATCTCCCCTCAATCTTCTACGCTCCAGGGAATAAAGTCCCAACCTATTCAATCTCTCTTTGTAACTCAGCTTCTCAAGTCCCGGCAACATCCTTGTGAACCTTCTCTGCACTCTTTCAACCTTATTTACATCCTTCCTGTAACTAGGTGACCAAAACTGTACACAATACTCCAAATTCGGCCTCACCAATGCCTTATATAACCTTACCATAACACTCCAACTTTTATACTCGATACTCCGATTTGTAAAGGCCAATGTACCAAAGGCACTCTTTATGACCCTATCCACCTCTGACGTCACTTTTAGGGAATTCTGTACCTGTATTCCCAGATCCCTCTGTTCAACTGCACTCTTCAGAGTCCTACCATTTACCCTGTACGTTCTTCTTTGGTTTGTCCTTCCAATGTGCAATATCTCACACTTGTCTGCGTTAAATTCCATTTGCCATTTTTTAGCCCATTTTTCTAGTTGGTCCAAATCCCTCTGCAAGCTTTGAAAACCTTCCTCACTGTCCACTACACCTCCAATCTTTGTATCATCAGCAAACTTGCTGATCCAATTTACCACATCATCATCCAGATCATTGATATAGATGACAAACAACAATGGACCCAACACCAATCCCTGCGGCACACCACTAGTCACAGGCCTCCACTCAGAGAAGCAATCCTCCACAACCACTCTCTGGCTTCTTCCATTGAGCCAGTGTCTAATCCAATTTAGTACCTCCCCATACCTGATCATGGATAAGGATAGATCTGGTCCTCGGGTTGAAGTTCTGAACTGGAAAAAGGCCAAATTTGATGAAATGAGAAGGGATCTGGGAAGTGTTGATTGGCACAGGCTGTTCTCTGGTAAGGATGTAAATGGAAAGTGGGAAGCCTTCAAAGGAGAAATTTTGAGAGTGCAGAGTTTGTATGTTCCTGTCAGGATTAAAGGCAAAGTAAATAGGAATAAGGAACCTTGGTTCTCGAGGGAGATTGTCACACTGATTAAGAGGAAGAGAGAGTTGTATGAAATGTACAGGCAGCAAGGAACAGATCAGATGCTCGAGGAGTATAAAAATTGCAAGAAGCTACTTAAGAGGGAAATCAGGAGGGCTAAAAGAAGACATGAGGTTGCTTTGGCAGACAGAGTGAAGGAAAATCCAAAGAGCTTCTATAGGTATGTTAGGAGCAAAAGGATAGTGAGGGATAAAATTGGTCCTCTTGAAGACCAGAGTGGTAGACTGTGTATGGAACCAAAAGAGATGGGGGAGATACTAAATGGCTTTTTTGCATCCGTATTTACTGAGGAAATGGGCATGGAGTCTACGGAAATAGGGCAAACAGGTAGGGAGGTCATGGAACCGTTACAGATTAAAGGGGAGGAGGTGCTCGCTGTCTTGAGGCAAATCAGAGTGGATAAATCCCCAGGACCAGACAGAGTATAAAGCTCTGTTTGTGAACAGAATTCCCACTCACCTGAAGAAGGGGCTAAGAGCTCCGAAAGCTTGTGTGGCTTTTGCTACCAAATAAACCTGTTGGACTTTAACCTGGTGTTGTTAAACTTCTTACTGTGTTTACCCCAGTCCAACGCCGGCATCTCCACATTCTGTCAAGAAGCCAATTTTGTATCCATTTAGATACCTCACCCTGGATCCCGTGAGATTTAACTTAATGCAACAACCTACCATGCGATACCTTGTCAAAGGCCTTGCTAAAGTTCATGTAGACAACATCAACTGCACTGCCCTCATCTACCTTCTTGGTTACCCCTTCAAAAAACTCAATCAAATTTGAGACACATGATTTTCCACTCACAAAGCCATGCTGACTGTCCCTAATCAGTCCTTGCATCTCTAAAAGCCCGTAGATCCTGTCTCTCAAAATACCTTCCAACAATTTACCCACCACAGACGTGAGGCTCACTGGCCTGTAGTTCCCAGGCTTTCCCCTGCAGCCCTTTTTAAACAAAGTCACAACATTTGCCACTCTCCAATCTTCAGGCACTTCACCTGTGACTATCGATGATTCAAATATCTCAGCTAGGGGACCCGCAATTTCCTCCCTAGCCTCCCACAATGTCCTGGGATATACTTCATCACGTCCCGGGGATTTGTCTACCTTGATGCGCTTTAAGACTTCCAGCACCTCCTTCTCTGTAATATGTACACTCCCCAAGACGTCACTATTTATTTCCCCAAGTTCCCTAACATCCATGCTTTTCTCAACGGTAAATATCCTTCAGCACAAAAGACCAGCATCAGATCAGCTCAAGGTATGACTGCACTATAGTGGGTAATATATCAGGACTGGAGACTTTTAGTTATGAGAAAAGGTGGGATCATATACATGCATACACACAAGCACACACACACCTGGAGAGTGCCAAAGATGATACATTACAGCAAAGTCAATATATCTTGAAGTATAACAAGTATGCAAACATGAATGATTTCCTCTGCTGGTTCCCTCCCCTCTCTGATCAATATATTTATATTAAGAAACGAAGGTGCAAAGGCAAGACTTTTTTCAACTAGGTATCACTGAGACTCTTCAGGGTAAACAAGAAGCTAAAATGGATTACGAACTGGTGACTTTTAAAAGCTGGAGACTGTCAGAGAGAAAGACAGAGGGAATGATGGATGCCACAGTTTTTTTAAAAAGTCCTGGTCAAGGAGTGAGACGATGGTAGGAGACAGTGCAATCCGACACAACCTACCCTCCTGATCATGTTGTGGTGTGCTGTAGCTCTCTGCTTATCTCACTGTATGAAGTCTCACAACACCAGGTTATCTCACTGTATCACAGGACTAACAGTGTGCAACAAGAAAAGACCATTTGACTTGTCAAACCCCTTTGGTCTGCCTGGCTGATTAGAACACTAGCCTTAGTCAAGGCTCACTCCAGGATTTGAGTACACGATCGAGGTTGGTACTCCAGAGCAATACTGGAGGGAATGCTGCACTGTTGGAAGTGTCATTAAACTGAAACAGGAAAATGAAATGAGAGGGAGCGAGACTGTAATAATACCATAATGAAATCCATCACTGACCTGATCCTGAGGGTCCATCTTGGTCATCATTCGCTCTTCTAGAAGGTTAAAGGTCAGAACCTGAAGGACGTACAGCTGATGGGCCATTTCAGTTTTGATTGGACGGTTTCCGCGAATAATGTGCTACAGAATGGAGATGAAGATGTTCAACATAAATCCATTGGGAAAAGAATGTGCATGTGCTCAGAAAGAAGCCTGGACTGTTATAGGATTAGACAGAGCTGCTGTACCTTGGGCAAAGACAGATCTATTCCTGTAAGGAACCAGAGTAAAGCTGGTTATTACTCCAGGAGATGCGTTTTCTAACCGTATTTCTCAGGATGGCAAAGCGGGCATTTATTGCCCTTGGCTGGTTTCTAAGGTTTGATACAACTGAGTGGCTTGCTGGGCCACTTCACTCAACCGTTAACCAGGTTGGTGTGGGACTGGAGCCACACAGGCCCAGACTAGGTAAACAAGGCAGACTTCTTTCGCTGAAGGGTAAATGCAAGCCAGTGAACCAGCTTCATGGTCACTTTACAGATGCCAGCTTTTTATTCAAAAGTTGAATTCAAGTTTTCAAACTGAGATTTGAACTCCCATTTTCTGGATTAGGAGCCAGCTCTTTAACCATGGCAGTCATGTCCCCTTCCAAAAAGGAGGAAGTGCTCAATGCTCCACACTAGATGAAGCTGTTCGTTTTCCTTCAGACATGCTCATGCTCGAGAGACCGTTGATTTCCCAGAAGTGAATGTTTTTCTATTGATAGAGAATATAAAATGTTATTGAATATGATTGAATGCAAAACGTTTGAGCTTTTGGCCTTTTCCTGTACTTACGTTTAATATTATGGACCGCAGTTGCTTCTGTGCCAGGATATTGGACATCTCCTGTGGGGACACAGCAAGATTTAGGCACAGTCTTGGCTCAGGTACCGAACAAACCTCAACATCACTTGTATAATAACAGAAAATGCTGGACATACTCAGCATCTCTGGAGACAGAAGCAGAGTTAACCTTTCAGGTCAAAGAACCTTTCATCAGAAATTAAAAATCGACATCACTGTTTCTCTCCACAGATGCTGCTGACTGGAGTGTTTCCAGCACCTTCCGTTTGTATTTCAGACTTCCAGCATCCGCAGTCATCTGGCTTTTGTAGTTACATCACTTGTCATGTCTCAGTCTGGACTGGCACACCACCTGCAGGAAATTTCTTGTATTGCAAGCAAGATTCTAACCTTTGTGACTTGGTGACAACTTTTACCTGGAGCTGAGTATCAGAGCAGAAGGAGGACAATTAGTCCTTCGAGCCTGCCCCACAATTCAACTGGATGGCTGATTGACACCTTAATTCCATGGCCTAGGGCTCAGCTCCTCCCTCTGTGACTGGATCCTAGATTTCCTAACCCACAGACTGTAGTCAGTAAGGATAGGCAACAATATCTTCTCCATGATCATCCTCAACACCAGTGCCCCACAGGCTGTGTCCTCAGCCCCTTACAATACTCCTTATACACCTATGACTGTGTGACCAAATTCCTCTCCAATTCGATTTCCAAGTTTGCTGACGACACCACCGTAGTGGGTTGGATCTCAAACAATGACAAGGAAAGAAATAAATAGAGAATCTGGTGAAATGGTGCGATGACAATAATCGCACCCTCACTGACAGTAAAACGAAGGAGATAGCCATCAACTGCAGGAAGTGTAGTGGAGGACATGCCCATCTATATCAACGGGGATGAAGTGAAAATGGTCAAGAGCTTCAAGTTTCTAGGTGTCCAGATCACCTGGTCCCTCCATGCCAACACCATAGTTAAGAAAGCCCACCAACGCCTCTACTTTCTGAGGAGGCTAAGGAAATTTGGAATGTTGCCACAACGCTCACCAACTTTTACAGATGCACCATAGAAAGCATCCTTTCTGGGTGTATTACAGCTTGGATGGCTCCTGCTCTGTCCAAGATTACAAAACTACAAAGGGTCTTGAACAAAGCCCAGTCCATCACGCAAACCAGCCTCCCATCCATTGATTCCGTCTACACTTCCCGCTGCCTCGGAAAAGCAGCCGGCATAATCAAGGACCCCACGCACCCTGGACATACTTCCTTCTATCTTCTTCCGTCAGGAAAATGATACAAAAGTCTGAGGTCATGTACTAACCAACTTAAGAACAGCTTCTCCCCTGCTGCCATCAGACTTTTCAATGGACCTACTTCGCATTAATTTGATCTTTCCCTACACCCAGCTAAGACTGCAACACCACATTCTGCACCCTCTCCTTTCCTTCTCTATGTACGGTATGGTTTATCTGTATAGCATGCAAGGAATAATACTTTTCACTGTATACTAATACATGTGACAATAATAAATCAAATCAAAAATCCTGTCTTGGTTGCATTAGCTCTTTATATTCTTGCTTGACTAAAATTTTAAGCTTTGTTCAGAAATTTTCAATTGACTCAGTAGCGCGCTCTCTCACTCATTCTCTTTCTCCTACCCCATCACATCCTTCGTCAAGACTAGGATGCTACTGGGACTTGATGGTTTGAGTTATAAGGAGAGGCTGAACAGACTGGGACATTTTTCCCTGGAAACGCAGGGCTGATCTTATAGAGGTCTATAAAATAATGAGGGGCATAGATCAGTCAGATAAGAACAAAGAACAAAGACAATTACAGCAAAGGAACAGGCCCTTCAGCCCTCCAAGCCTGCACCGACCATGCTGCCCGACTGACTAAAACCCCCTACCCTTCCGGGGACCATAATCCCTCTATTCCCAACCTATTCATATTCGTTCACTGCATATATACTTTGCACTTTTCTAAAAACATTTCGCTTATTAGAAATTCTCAAATAGTGAATAATTCTTCCATCTGATGTAAAATTCTGAGGTGATACAAGTATAACAGATCCTCCCCACCCCTCATCTTCCACTGTGTGCCTCAGGTCTATGGTATCTCTCACCATCTCAATTCAGCAAGACGCCTTTTTGTCCACAGCAGTGATATGTGCAAAGTCTCTTGCTGTGTTAACATGGTGGTTAGGCAATGTATCGCTTAGACTGGCAGAGGATCAGATCACGTGGACTCGCAAGTATAGATTTTGCTGTTTGGTTTCTTCCCCTGCACTGAAGACTGCTCTATGTGGATCTGATCGGTTTTTAATAGCAACTCACATTGGAGTCGATCCAACTCGATGCATCTGTCAATGGCCTCCATTGAATGTCTGCTGGTTTTAGCGTGGGTCACATTTCAAGTAATAGTCAGAGATCTTAGCAGTCTGTAGCCTGACATCATGACCACATGTACAGCTAGACATTATTCTTATAGGAGTTCCCTTTCTCCACCTCCATGATGCAGAGCTATGGACCTAGCTAGCATGTGGTGATTTCTGAAGTGTCTGCTAGACGGTAGCGAAACAAGGTGTCTATGCTCCTGACGGCAGACAATTAAAGGGGTGGATGCCACCCTAGCCAAACTTTCAGGGGCAACATGGCTTGATTTAATCCATGAGCCAGCTCGGTGGGCAATCAACACGGTTAAGTGATCATCACAATGCCATCAGGGAGCCAGGTTTCCTTGCACATATCTGAAACTGCTAAAATAAAAATATGGAGGCCTCAAATGAGATCAGAGTGAAGCTACAGTGTTGATAATAAAGAGCACACACAGCAAAGCCTAAATGCAGTGCTAACATTTTCTGGTTCATAGATGCCAAGGCAATGCTGGATGTAAATCTGGGCAGCTCCAGACGAAGGCTGGGTCATGAGTGCTTGTCCATGATCAGGTGATGGTGCTGTTGAAGCGCTCTCTGTACAAACAAAGGTAACCGGAGTCAAAGGGCACATCCATGACAGACTGACAGATCACTGCGTCTAAACAATGGTCTCATGCTGAGAACTCAGGAGGAGGATGAGGCTGGAACATTATTGTTGCATGAGGGATGGCCTGTGGAGAGATGTCGCAGTCTGGATTCAGATCAGTCCTCAGACATTCAGGCAAGAAAAAAAGTGATAGGTGATTGCGCTCCTTGAGTGCCTTGCAATGCTCCAGGCATACTGCCAGGCATGCACTGAGGTTTAGAGCCACAGGCAGTGAAATATTGGTACAACGTTTCAAAATGCCACCATGTCAAATTTATTCACAGTGCGCTGTGGTAGAAGTTCCCATTCCATAACAGAATGGCCACAAGCTCCAGAGGCAGTCTAGCCTGCCAACGTACAAATTAGGAGCAGACCAGTCGGGCCCTTGAACCTGCTCTGCTATTCAATAAGATCATTGCTGACCTGACTGCAACTTCACATTTCCACGTACTCCTGCGGCCCTGTATCAAGCCATCAACCCCCAGGATTGAAAGGCAAGAGGGACCGATCATGCTCTGCACACCACGTTGCGCATGACTAACACAGGAGTGTTATTAGTGGCATTTGCTACCAAATAAACCTGTTGGACTTTAACCTGGTGTTGTTAAAACTCATACTGTGTAACCCAGGAGGTCATGATGTGGAGATGCAGGCGTTGGGCTGGGGTAAACAGAGTAAGAGTTTTAACAACACCAGGTTAAAGTCCAACAGGTTTATTTCGTAGCAAATACCATTTGCTACCAAATAAACCTGTTGGACTTTAACCTGGTGTTGTTAAAACTCATACTGTGCAACACAGGAGGGACAGGCCTGGATCAGGAAGATATGCAAGACAGGTACAGCCTTGCAGAGTGGTGCGCAGAGCCCCAGGATTGTCTCAGACTTATGACTGGGGGAGAGGTGTGGGTGGTTAAAAAAAAAAAGAGGGATATACGTTTCCCTCCCCTCCTAAAACTTCCTCAGCAGAACCTTATTCCTCAATGTGTGAATTACAGCAGCTAGATTCTTTCAAGTTCCTTGAGGCACGAGGCGATAACCTCGAGACGTCATTTTGGAATTCCTGGTTATTGTTGCAGGCAGAAGTATCCATCTCCCTGACTACCCTGCCCGTCACTGCCACATTCCTTTTCACTTTCCACACTCTCCCTCCCGCGTCATGGTGCAGTGACCAGTTTTTTCATTTATCTTGCAGACTTTGCTTTGATCCACAGAGCAGCACTTATTGGATAAGGGGAAGGACCAAAGTTCCTCCAGCTTCGGAGGTCCCCTTATTGCCTGATTTAGAGTTAGCACCACCACCTAGGATTTACATTTCACACATTGTTGTATACTTGGTACTTGATCCTTTTTGTCTTGTAACAATACTGTGTCTTTAAGAAATCTGTCTTTCATGTTCCTTTTGCAGGATCAGTTTTTAGCAATTTTTTTGGATCATCAGTGCTGGTCTGTCTATAACCAGCATCCTGTATTGCTACTACAGCAACATCATAGCTCCCGGTTGCTAGAATGTTTGTTTTAATCTGGATTTGTGGGCAGCACAGTGGCACAGTAGTTAGCATTGCTGTCTGATAGCACCAGGGACCTGGGTTCGATTCCCAGCTTGAGCCACTGTCTGTTCAGAGTTTGCACGTTCTCCCTGTGTTTGTACAAGTTTCCTCCGGGCGCTCTGGTTTCCTCCCACAGTCCAAACGATGTGCTGGTTAGGTGCATTGGCCATGATAAATTCTCCCTCCTGTACCCGAATAGGCGCTGGAGTGTGGCAACTAGGGGGTTTTCACATAACTTGACTGCAGTGTTAATGTAAGCCTACTTGCGACACTAATAAATAAACTTGAACTTTTGTTTTTAGGGATTTCCCCTGGGGTTTTGCAGAGTAGAACTTGGTTAGGTTGATTGATAGATACAGTCATATGACTTGGTGGAGCAAGACTTACACAGGGAATTCAAACTTAGTTGCTGTTTAGATGTTGCTTCCGAGTTGAGAGAGCAGTGCCTCTCTTTCCCCCTTTCTGAAGTCTCGACACTGGGAACTGCCAGAGACTAGGATTACTTCTATGAAGTTCTGCTGTTTTAAGAAAATATAATTCTCTGAAAACTGCTGGAAATCTGGCACGACATGAGCATACTTGTTTTTTGTGCTAACTAATTCTGAAGAAGGATGCATGTCTATGGGGATATTGCTTCAAATTGGAACATTAACACCTAAGAATTTTACTTGGTCATGTTTAAGTATTTTGATTGGTAAAAGTTATGCTAATTATTTTTGTTATATTCTAACGGTGTTCTTGTTCTTAAATAAAGTTTGTTTTAATAAAAGCTTCCTAGAGGGTCAAGTGCATCATACCTGGAGTGAAACACCTTATGTTCACCACAATACCAAAATCAAATGCAAAAGTTGGGGTGTAGGCTAACAGCACAATATACCAAGTAGTTTCTGATCTGATCCCTAACAGTCTACATGATCCTTTTTGTCTATTGTATGAAAACTGATGTAAAGTAATACTTAGTGAGTCTGCCATTTCCTGGTTTTCAATTACAGATGTCCTGTGTGTGTCTTTAGGAATCTACATTATTCTTTAGCCACCTTCTTTCTTTTAACATTTTTGTAAAACGTGCTGATATCCCTTGAAATATTTTTCTTGTAATCCATTTTGTAGCTGTTAATATCCTTTAAAGTAGTAACATGTGCTGTGGATAGAGGGGAACCAGTGGAGGTACCGAATTTAGATTTTCAGAAGCCATTTAATAAGCTGCCCCATCAAAGGTTACTGCAGAAAATAAGAGCTGATGGTGTAGGGAGTAACATATTGGCGTAGATAGAAGATTGACTCGCTAACAGGAAAAGCTCGGCACAACATCGTGGGCCGAAGGGCCTGTTCTGTGCTGTACTGTTCTATGTTCTATGAACCAGGCGTCATTGCCTTATTGGCATGATGTGATGTGTGGTATGCCATAGGGTTCAGTGTTGGGGCCTCAGCTCTTAAATGACTTAGATCAAGGGGCCGATGGCATGGTTGCTAAATTTGCTGATGATAAAGCTAGGTAGGAAAGTAAGTGCTGAAGTGGACATAAGGAGGCTATTAAAGGATATAGATAGGTTAGACAAATGGGCAAAGATTTGGAAAATGGAAGTGTATAAATGTGGAAAATATGAAATTTCCATTTTGGCAGGATAAATACAAAAGTATATTGCCTAAATGAGAGATTACAGAGCTCGGAGATTCAGAGGGATCTGGGTGTCCTAGTGAACCACAAAAAGCATGCAGGTGCAGCAAGTAATCAGCAAAATTAATAGAATGTTAGTGTTTATTGCGAGGGGAATTAAATACAAGAATATGCTTCAGTTAAACAGGGCATTGCTGAGACCACATCTGGAGTACTATATAGTGTTGGTCTCCTTATTTAAGGAAAGATGCAAATACATTGGAAACAGTTCAGAAAGGTTTACTAGTTAATACCTGGAGTTGATGAATTGTTTGAGGAAAAGCTGGACAGGCTAGGCTTGTACCTGTTGGGAATTTAGAAGCGTAAGAGGCGACTCGAAAGGATGGACGTGGAGAGGATGTCTCCTCTTGTGGGAGAATCTAGTACTCGGAGCCACCTAGTTCCATTCTTATTAATTGTGATCAGAGAATTACTTTGCTATCGCTTCTCTTTCCATTCCTGCATCATTAATTCTAGTGTCACCAAGGATCGATCCTGCTCTTATTGCAGTGCCGCCTGCACAAACAACACCTTGATTTTAAATTTCTCATTGGAGTTTTAAAATCCCTCCGTGTCCTCGCCTCTCCCTATCTCTGTAAGCTTCCTCTGGTTCCATAATCCTTCAAGATATCTATACTCAAATTGTGGCCTCTTGGGACACATTATTCACACACTCTATTCCCTAGCTACTGACTCCATGCCACTCACTAACCCAATTTTAGTTATTCCACCATTGGCTGCCCTGCCTTCAGCTGCCTAGCACCCCCCCAAACTTCAGAATACCGCCCCCCCCACCCCCCTTTACCTGTCCCCATTTTCCTCCTATACACTCCTTTACACCCACTCTTATGACCATCTAACCCAATATTCTTTAGTGGCTTGGTGTGATATTCGGTTTTATAATGCTCCTGTTACGTCTTGGGACATTTTAAAGTTAAAGGTGCTATACAAATTGAAATTGTCATCATAATCTGCGAATACCAATAAGTGACCTCCAGCTTGAGGGGCTCTCTCCTGCATTTCCCATTTTACTATTTTGTCTTTGAATGAGGCCGGATCTATGCTTAGCTACTCCTCATCGGGGTAAAGGTCAAGAATGTGAGGCAGAGCATCATGTTTCAGTGACTGGCATTTCATGCTTGGTCACTCCCATCAGCAACAAATGGGCTGTCAAAGACAAGTGAAAAATATAAAGGTGATTTGGGTACTGTTGGTGTTGACACAGGTCTGTATTTAGGCAGACCTTGCTGACCAGGTCTTGCTGACATGCCAATTGACCAACAGCAAAGCCCGGTGAGATGTTACATCTCCGTTTGTATTGTGCTGCTACATTTGGTCACAGAACACCCGAGGCAGCCATTTAGTGCCTGTGGCAGTTCTTTGAAAGTGCAAAGTTGCAGCTGTACAAGAAGACAGCTCGCCACTGACTCGAGGGCAGTTAGGGATGGGCAATAAATGCTGGCCTGAACTGCAACTCCACATCCCACAAGAGAATAAATATTTTTTAAAAATCCAAACAATTTCTTTGCTCTGCCCTTTCCCCATAGCCATGCAATTTTTTCCCTTTTAACTATGCAATTCTAATTTGAAAATTACTACCGAATCTGCTTGCAAGCTCTTTCCAGATCACAGTAACTCACTGTATACTAGAATACTAGTCACCCTGGTGACTCTGTGTAAACAGTTTCTTGATGTGGAGATGCCGACGTTTGACTGGGGTAAACACAGTAAGAAATCTCACAACACCAGGTTAAAGTCCAACAGGTTTATTTGGTAGCAAAAGCCACTAGCTTTCGGAGCGCTGCTCCTTCGTCAGGTAAATGGGAGTTCTGTTCATAAACAGGGCATATAAAGACACAAACTCAATTTACAAAATAATGGTTGGAATGCGAATCTTTACAGGTAATCAAGTCTTAAAAGGTACAGACAATGCGAGTGGAGAGAGGGTTAAGCACAGGTTAAAGAGATGTGTATTGTCTCCAGCCGGGACAGTTAGTGAGATTTTGCAAGCCCAGGCAAGTTGTGGGGGTTACAGATAGTGTGACATGAACCCAATATCCCGGTTGAGGCCGTCCTCATGTGTGCAGAACTTGGCTATCAGTCTCTGCTCAGTGACTCGGGCATTTGGCCTCTGATCTTCGGGTAAGCGTTCTCCAAGGCGGCCTTCACGACACACGACAATGCAATGTAACCCCCACGACTTGCCTGGGCTTGCAAAATCTCATTAACTGTCCTGTCTGGAGACAATACACATCTCCTTAACCTGTGCTTAACCCTCTCTCCACTCACATTGTCTGTACCTTTAAGACTTGATTACCTGTAAAGACTCGCATTCCAACCATTATCTTGTAAATTTAGTTTGTGTCTCTGTATGCCCTATTTGTGAGCAGATCTCCATTCCACCTGACGAAGGGGCAGCGCTTCGAAAGCTTGTGTGGCTTTTGCTACCAAATAAACCTGTTAGACTTTAACCTGGTGTTGTGAGATTTCTAAACAGTTTCTTCACAGCTGTTTTATCAAAACTCTCAACAATTTTGAAAAGTTTCATGAAATCTCCCTTTAACCTTCTGTGTTCAAAGGAAAACTATGCCATCTTTTCATTTGTGTCCTTTTGCTTCTTTCGTTCCCTTTTATAGTTTCCCTATGGCACTTTGAGAGCACATAACTGATCAATGGCTATTGCCACATGTCCGGGACAGAGCATGGCCACTGGGTTCGTCTGCAACCAGGTTCGAATCATCCATTCAGTCCTACAGCACATGCCAACATATCAAGTCACATTCGCTCATCACCCCAATGCTCATGGACCAGGACTGCTATACATTTAAAATTCTCATTTTTTAAATCCCTGCATGGCCTCCCCTCTACCCAGCTCTGTAACCTCTTCCAATTCTGGCATTTTGTGTGTCCCTGATTTTAATTGTTCCCCCATTGGCAGCTGTGCCTTCAGCTACCTAGGTCCTAAGTTCTGGAATTTCCTCTCTGAAACCACTCACTCCTTATTTAAGATACTCCTTTAAACTTATTACTTTAACCAAGCTATTGGTCAACTGTGTTTTATGTGGCTGGCTCCTGAAAGGAAAACCCAGTAAAACTTGGAAATGAAAGATTCCAGTAAAATATGTCCAAATTGGTCTTTTAATATCTTAAACTGGAACTCCAGTGTTACAGATGCTAGTATTATTGATTTTTACTGAGTTTTGAACTGGTTTTTCCTTCTGTGGGACGTTTTATTACATCAAAGGCTTTATAATACATACAGGTTGTTGTCATTCCCACCTATTCTTTTATAATGGCAAAGTGGCACAGTGGTTAGCACTGCTGCCTCAGTGCCAGGGCTTCAGGTTCGATTCCTGGCTTGGGTCACTGTCTGCGAGTCTGCACGTTCTCCCCGTATCTGCATGGGTTTCCTCCCACAATCCGAAAGATGTGCTGGTTAGGTGCATTGGTCATGCTAAATTCCCCCTCAGTGTACCCGAACAGGTACCGGAGTATGACGACTAGGGGATTTTCACGGTAACTTTATTGCAGTGTTAATGTAACCCTATTGTGACTAATAAATAAACTTTTTCTTTTAATAAGACCAGCAATGTTTTGTTAACATTTTACGAGAGGAGCATTAGCAATCTTGGCTGACACCCTGGGTTCTAGGGATGAAAACCCTGAAAGGGAAAGGAAATGCAGACAGACTGCTTGGGAAATAGGATTAAATGAGAGTGCTGTGTGGTGGCAAAAGTTAAGAGTTTAAAAAGCTATCTACAATCCCCGAGAGTCAGAAACTCTATCGTAACCCCAAAGCAGAAAGAGATAATGCCGTAGAAATCACATTGTTAGTAGCTGGATGACAACAAACAGACTAGCTCCAAGACCAGTTGGGGTTTAACAAAGGATGTGGGAGTAGAAGACCACATATAGCAGCAACTATCCACAATACTACAAAGACATTTTCGACGTGCAGATGATGCTTGAGGAAGATAGATAATTAGGATTCCGTTACTGCCCGCTGGAACAGAAGGCTTGAAAATGACATGCGTTAATCATTACTTACTGTCAAAGGCAGATCGAGACCAGATTCCTCCCCTTCTGAGGAGGAGGGAAGGACAGACTGTCGGTTACAGTAGAGACCAAAGCAATAGCGTCACACCAACCGGCCGTATCCACAGAGCATGAGTTAGAGTAGCAACAAGAAGAGATAAGCGGTTAGTATGAGACAGGAAAGAGCACGATAGAGGCGAGGGGGTGTGCGGGAGTGGAAGGCTCATGTGCATCGTGGGGGCAATGCCAAATTCAGAGCCTCATGGGACACAGCTCGTCAACAATGGGGAATTGTTGCTCTTAGTTAAAGGGAGATGTGCGGGGGAAGTTTTTCACACAGAGAGTGGTGGGTGCCTGGAACACGCTGCCAGAGGTGGTGGTGGAAGCAGGTAAATTAGCAACATTTAAAAGGCATCTGGATGGGTACATGAATAGGGAGGGAATAGAGGGATACAGACCGAGAAAGGGAAGAAGATTTTTTTTTAAAGTTTAGTTAGGGCATCATGATTGGCACAAACTTAAAGAGCCGAAGCATCTATTCCTATGCTGTACGTTTCTTTGTTCTAGTCAGTGGGGGATTGGAATGGGAGTAAAACTCCACATTCTCCCACATATTCTCAATGACTAACATTTAGGAAGAATATTAAAGCCATGAAGTAGGTGGAGAAAAGATTCACCAAGATGATACCAAGGATGAAGCTTTACCTACAAGGAAAAAAAGGGTTCTTTTGATTGGAGTAGAGAAGGTCAAGAGGGAATCTGGTAGAGGTGTTCAAAATAATGGAGGATTTGGATAAGGTAAATTGGTGGAAAAAAATAGTAACTGTAGGGAATTTTAAGATAATCAAGAGAAAATAGAAGATATACACTCAGGGTCCCTTAAATCCTTCCAAAAACACTCTAATCAGAACCAGTGGTGGAAGCACAGTCCAATGTGGATACTAAAGCAGAAGTGGATAATTAGTTTAAAAATTAACATTTGCAAAGTCTGAGGGAGGGGGTTAAGCTCATTCAAAAAGGCACTTCTGCAAAACTGTTAGGTATGGAGTTCCAGGATTGTGACCTATCAATGAAGGGACAGTGATATTTATCCACATCAGGTTGGTGTATAACTGAGGGGCACCAAGGTTGCTTTGGGCGGCACGGTAGCACAGTGGTTAGCACTGCTGCTTCACAGCTCCAAGGACCTGGGTTCGATTCCCGGCTTGGGTCACTGTGTGGAGTTTGCACATTCTCCTCGTGTCTGCGTGGGTTTCCTCCGGGTGCTCAGGTTTCTTCCCACAGTCCAAAGATGTGCGGGTTAGGTTGATTGGCTATGCTAAAATTGCCCCTTAGTGTCCTGAGATGCGTAGGTTAGAGGGATTAGTGGGTAAATGTGTAGGGATTTGGGGTAGGGCCTGGGTGGGATTGTGGTCGGTGTAGACTCGATGGGCCAAATGGCCTCTTTCTGTACTGTAGGGTTTCTATGATTTTTTTGTCCTTGGGTGGCAGAATCAGGAGTGGTGTTGCTGGTTAATATAGAGGACTCAATATCATACAAAACTGAGTGACAAAAACCCAGACCAGACTTTGCTGATCTCAACCAGGGCAATGATACATGGGCTACCGTTGGCCTCAGCAGCTTTGGTCTAATAAAAGGGAAGTGAAAAGCAATGAGGATTCTGTTCACTATTCAATGAGCCTTGCTGATGAGAAGTCATGGACGTGAATGTCCAGCAGGAGGATAGGACTGACCTGCAATTTCACCTAGTGGAACAGTCCACTGACGTTTACTTTCTTTGCTCACAGGCAGAACATTGCTACCGAGGTGAGGATGGGGAGACCCGTATGCAAGCGAAAACTGTAACCCAGCAAATTGGAATTTCAAACCTCCCCGCAAGCCACCGAGACCTTGACATTACTCCAGTTCTGCTCTCTTGAGGATTCATTCCCCTCTACCTTTGACAAAGTAGAGTGCCTTCAGCTGCCTCGGTACTAATAGTCTGAAATTCTCTCCTTAAACCTCTGCACTCACTCTTGCTCTTTCCTCCTTTGTAAATGCTCCTTAAAATATCTTTGAGCAAACTTTGGTCACCTTTTCTAATGGCTGTGTATGTTGCTCGATGTTAATTTGTCTTAATAAGCTCTTTTTGGAATATTTTACCACATTATGGGTGAGTGAGATGGGCAAGTTGTTTCTGTTGTAGAGAGGAAAGTTGACAAAAAGCAGAGAGCAGCCATGAATGGAGGGTGGTTATAGTCAATAGCAAGCAGCAGAGTGGGCCCTGTTAGTAAGAATATTGCACAATGACATTAAACAAAGCAACTCTAATGGAGGATGTTTTAAGCTGATGGCAGTACAGGATTAAGCAAGCTGCTAGAGGGATTGGAGGAGATTATAGTGCAGAAAGTGAGATATCATGACAGAGAGAGGCGCAGAGAGAGAGAGAAACAGACAGAAGACTAACCTGCCTACGGTCCTCCGGTGCTTTCAGGAATAAAGCATTGATCAGCGCGATGGCATACGTCTGGATTTCCTGGTTTGATCTGTGGAGACAATGGCATTTCCAGAATTATTGACCATCTGAGAATGTCTTGCCATGACTTCATGTTGCGTTGCTCACTTTCTATCCCTCTATTGGATACACCAAACACTGGCAAAGCATCTCTACCACTTGTGTGAAGTTGTACAAACTAAGGAATAGCATGATGGGAAAATTGGTCATCTATTTGGTACAATATAAGCAAGGCTGACTCCGCATAACTTTAAGACATGCCTGACCTCTGTATAACCTGATAAGGCTGACTCCGCATAACTTAAGACGTGAATGAGATCAGAGAAGGTCAAGCTATTCCAAAATGCCTGACCTCTAAGGCCTGATAAGATTGATTCCTCATAACCTAGGGCTGTATGAGTAAATAAAACAAGATAAGGTCAGGGATGACGGAGTCACCGACCTTCTTCTGTTACATCAAAGGGCAAGATAAGGGTATGAATGATGAGACAAAGAGTTCTAGGAGGTCAGCAGGTTGTGCCATGGTTAATGATATTGCTTATGATTCTATTACTGATCGAATTCCTGAATAAGCTCTGGTCACGCAAACTGATAATGATTATGTATAAATACTGAACTGTTTCTTTCTGTAAGTGCGGACTTGAGGAGGAATTAGCAAGTTGTACCAACTGCTCTGAAATCAAGTTTCAGCCAAATACTGCATGCAGTCTTTCGTAAATAAAGGCTAGTTATTTAGTCAAAACAAATTTTGTTGAGTCTTTCTATCACAGTCAAGAAGCATGAAAGTTTCCACTTCAACATTTGGCGCTGCGAATACCCTGAGTGAATTCCGTGGGGGACTGAAGAAGTGATCGAGCCACGACCCTGAGGGAAGAGACAGACGCCGGCACAAGGTAAGATTCACCTTGGTCTCTCTCTCTCTCTCTCTCTCAGATCAGTGCTACGACCCCTCGTCCCTGACGGAGGACACTAACAGGTGACAGTATTCGAAACTAAATTGGACTGTGAGTAGAGTATTTAGGGTCAGGGACCCGATTGTGGCTAGCCTAAGGTCAGGGACCCCTTGATCTCGTTTTACATCCGGATCAGGGTTACACAGGCTTAGTTTGGGTCAGGGGCCCTGTGATTTGAATAGTTTGGGTCAGGGACCCTGTGATTTGACTTTGGTAAAAACAGTAAGAAGTTTAACAACACCAGGTTAAAGTCCAACAGGTTTATTTGGTAGCAAAAGCCATACAAGCATTCGGAGCCTTAAGCCCCTTCTTCAGGTGAGTCGGCTTAAGGCTCCGAAAGTTTGTGTTTACCCCAGTCCAACGCCGGCATCTCCACATTTGACTTTGGTACCAGGAATTCTTTTATTTAACATTTTTGCCAGGGGCGCAGTATACTGACATTATGGGACAGAGTTTAGACAAAACAGGGGGCAATTCTCCTTTGCTTTTTATGTGCTCTGAGTCCCCTGCTCAGGAACGTGATTTGCGTCGATTATCTGCTGCACTAAATAGTAAATTGGGTAGATATTTGGCCACTAGGCAGCACATGGAACTTGGAAAATTGCACTGCAGCAAAAAAAGCTATTTGGGCGGAAAATGCAGGTCCCAAGTGGAAAACTTTGATTTCAAAATGGAAAAAAAAAAGAATCGACTAGGCGCCACGAACAATCTATTAATGAGTTGGAGGGATAACGCCCGTAAAAAAGGGATTGATGAATGCGTGGACGGGAAACCAAAGGATTGGGAAACTTTAAAATTGGAATGTGAACTTTGGGATAGGAAGCATCATGCGATGAAACAACAGGGTAGGGCTCAGAAAGCATCGGGTGATGGGCTAGCCCAGCCTGCCTATCAGGTTAAACAACAGGAGGACCCTCCCAGTTGCTCTGGCATGCCGCTGTTTCCCTATTCAGGCGATACGGAGGAAGAGGAGGAGTTGACCCCCTAGACCCTCCCTTTATCCACCGCTCCATTGCCACCGTCCCAATTCCAGCCTCCCCCTTATGACCCCACTGCCACTGATCCCCCTGCATCACGCACCTGTTCACGAACACAAGTCCCGTATATGGAACAACCCTTCACCTCTCTCAATCAGGCTCTTCATGATATATCCCTCCAAACTAAGAAGGAGGCGGCTTTTCCGCCACCACCGCCCCCTGCAAATTATCCTATTAGGAGTCTCATCAACCCACGAGCTGGTGCTGCTGACAACCAATTCATTGAGGTGTGGCAGGCCTTTAAACCCCAGGAACTATGTTTGATCATGGCCCACTGTCCATCCTGTGAAGATGACCCAGAAGGGTTTACTGAATATTTGAGGCGAACTGCTACCATGTACGGTGCTACCGCACGGGATCAGTATGCACCGATTTATTCCTCACTTCCCCCGGAGTTAGGGGAGAAGTGGAAAAAGGAATTAGGCGCATTTAGTGCCGCACACCGGATGGAGGAGGATCAGCGCACTTTAATGTTCCCGGCGCTGAAACGGGCTCTCCGTAAGCCCATAGACATCTCCAAACTCCTTGACTGTAGACCCGCTCCTAAGGAAGATGGTACAGAATTTTTTGACCGCTTCTGTAGCATCTACATTCTTTACTCCGGGGATGATGCTTTTAATGACGAGAGACAGTCTCCCCACTTTAATGCGCTACTCATGCAGGTATTGCCTGACCGCATCGCATCCAGTATTAAAACTAATAACTGGAACTGGTCTGACAGTTCTAAATCTCAAATGAAACGTGCTGTTTCTTATTACTGGAGCAATGGCCGCGACCGTGAGGCCGGTCATAAAGACACTACGCCTTGAATTAAGTTCGAGTTTGTCCAACGGCCCTCTCAAAGAAAACCTCCTAAATATTCAACCGGTCAAGGATCTCAGACGGGTCCACATCACTATCGCCCAGATTGCACTGACCCTATGGGATTTGGTTGCTGCTCACATGCTGATAGCCCCTGCACCCCACGCACGGAGGATTTTGACTGCGCTCCTCCACTTCATCCTGTAGCCAAAAATAATGTCACTTGCTTTAACTGTCAACGAACGGGACACGATGCTAGGGATTGTCCGGCTCCCCGTCGACACGGTAGATCTCATCCCCGTTGACAGACGCCCTTCACCGCCTCTCGCCCCTACTGACTGGCCCGCTCTAACTTTCCGGTCCTCTCGGGGACCACTCCGACGAGCCCACGGCTACGATTTACGTCGAAGGGGTACCTATCCCTTTCCTGATTGACACTGGCGCGACTAATTCTACGTTAGACTTGACATTAATTCAGATGCATAAATGTCCCCTCTCTGGTCAGCATGTGGAACTTACTGGTTTCATGGGTGCGGGTTTATCCACTTACGAAGCCGCTCTCTGTTCAATTTGAGGGCCGAGGGTGTTGCATCCCTTTCACGGTTACCCGGGCCCTCAGTGTTAACCTGGCCGGACAGGATTTGCTGTGTCTCTTGCAGGTGGAAATTGTTTGCCTTGATAACAGCATAACAATATCAGTTATCCGCACGCCCCACTTCGAAATTTCACACTTTTTACTACTCCAGTGGTGGTCAGTTGATTTTGATCCCTCCCACTGATATACCTAATCCACATGTAACTCTTTGCTACGATCACACGGGGTGCTCGACTGAGTTGGAGACTATTTACCCGGACACCCTTGGAACTCTACTAACCATTACCTTTGTTGGCCTGGCTAAGGGGAAGGAAGGTTCTGCCTTTCTTGTTGAAGTACCCCAGGTACTCTGGCATCAGTCGGGACTCGTGTCACCTCACGTGACTCTTACTGTCGATGAGGGCTACAGTGCCAAATCCTTGGGATTTTTGGTAGCCGCCCTGCGAGGAAGGGCTGATCCTTTCTTTACCGGTAAGAAACCATGAAGGCACTTTAGAATATTTCCCCCAACCGTTTTGTTTAACTGGTACATTGGACCACCACCGGGCTGCCCAGTCTCCGATTTCCGAAGTCCCCGCGGATTTATGGGCGGCTTCCAAACATGAAGTTGGTCTTACTGATGTACCTCCCATCATTAAAGTCAAGCCTGGTATGTCCTTGCCCTCCATTTCACAGTACCCTTTATGCCCCGAAGTGGAAGAAGGAGTCTCGATCATGATCCAATCTTTCCTTCAACAGGGAATTTTGGTGCCATGCCAATCGCCCTGTAACACCCCGATTCTTCCAGTTCCAAAGGTAGGAAGACTGTCCGAATGGTGTTTGGTCCAAGACCTTCACCGTATCAATCAGATCGTGGAACCCTTACATCCTATTGTCCCGAACCCGGCTACAATCCTTAGTAATATCCCACCTGAAGCGACTGTTTTTATCCTTGTGGATTTACAACATGCCTTTTTTGCGATACCCCTGGCCCCTGAATCACAGTATTTGTGTGCCTTTACATTTAAGGGGAACCAGTACACTTGGACTAGGCTCCCTCAGGGCTTTATTCATTCCCCAACCCTATTCTCACAGGCACTGCACTCCCAGTTAGCGACATTAACACCCCCTGGGGATCCACTATCATACAATATGTTGATGATTTACTCCTTGTCAGCCCTGACTTCGTCGCTAACCAGCACGACACCGTTTACCTGCTCACCTGTCTCCATTCGTGGTGATATGTGATCCCGCCCACTAAAGTTCATAAAGTTCAACAGCAGGTCAACTTTCTGGGTGTTCTAATAAGTGCTACTGAACGTTCCCTTACTCGGGAACATATTACTCCCATATTACAGACCGCACTTCCTACCACGCCTAAGCAGATGAGAGCCTTCTTAGGACTAATGAACTTTTGTAGACAATGGATTCCGAATGTTACTGCCCATACTAAAGAACTTACTCCTTACTCCTCTCAAAATGCTCCTCTTAAGTTTGAACTACCCGATTCAGCAAAGCAATCTTTTGCCATTCTCAAGGACGCCCTGGCTACCGCCCCAGCGCTAGGGCGACCTCTGTATGACAGACCCTTCCAGTTATATGTTAAAGTTTTTGATGAATGTGCCACTGGTGTTCTGACACAAGAGCACGGTGACCAGCGTCGCCCGGTCGCCTATTATTCTACTAAATTGGATCCTGTAGCTTGCGGTCTGCCTCCCTGCACCCAAATTCTCACGGCTGTCCATTTGTTAGTGCAGGCAGCCTCTAACCTAACCCTTTACCGGCCCGTACAAGTGTATACCATGCACTCTATTGTGGCTCTCCCAACATCTCAGCAGACCCAGCATCTGACTCAAGCCCGCTTGAGCCGCTATGAGGTCTCACTATTGCAGAACCCCTACCTGTCATTTCATTACTGTTCTACTCTAAATCCTGCTGTGTTCCTCGAGCAGCCCCCAATAACCTTGTTGACCCACCACACGACTGTTTGCTTAGGAATCACTTTCTTACCGCGCCTCGCCCGGATTTAATGAACCGGCCTATTGAAAATCCAGATCTCATTTTTTATGTTGATGGCAGTTCCTCCATTTCCCTAACTTGTATCCCACAGTTGGGATATGCCACTGTGACAGACACTGAAGTTCGGGAAGCAGCTGCCTTCCAGACTCCTGTCTCAGCACAAAAAGCCGAGTTATTCGCCCTTACTAGAGCGTGTATTCTGGCCGCAGATAAAAGCGCCAATGTGTACACCGATTCTAGGTATGCCTTTGGCGTGACCCACGATTTTGGCCGCCTCTGGCAACAAGGTTTTCTCACCTCTGCAGGAACTCCCATTCAAAACGCTCTCTTGATCAAAAATCTCCTCGACGCTATTCAGCTTCCTCGTCAATTGGCCATTATTAAATGTGTTGCGTATACGAAGGGGGACACTCCTGTGCAATTAGGGAATGCCCGTGCTGATTCAGCTGCTAAGGCAGCAGCTGTTTCGGCCTCTGTGATTGTTCCCACTGGGGGTAATCAGGCTCTAAATCGGGTACCTGCATTGGGAACGAAGGGCATGCCAGAGATAACTGAGGTTCAACGTTTACAGAGGGACGCCTCTGATTCTGAGCACACACTATGGAAATCAATGGGGTGTTTGCACTCCTTGGCACGGGACCTCTGGCTTAACCCAGTTGGTCAAGTTTGTATTCCGGATTCTTTATT
This sequence comes from Mustelus asterias, assembly GCF_964213995.1. Lineage (NCBI taxonomy): Eukaryota > Metazoa > Chordata > Chondrichthyes > Carcharhiniformes > Triakidae > Mustelus > Mustelus asterias. The sequence continues at coordinate 27,199,681 of NC_135820.1, read as the reverse complement.
ACCGGTACTTACTGACTATTTGCATTCTTGTACCCATCTCGGCAAGGAGGGAATGGTACAGCTACTTCTAAAGACTTTGGTGGCACCCAGATTTGAATACAGCAGCGCAAACGCGGCTGGATCGATGCCTCATTTGCATGAGAAATAATAAGGGTAAAGGCATTAAATGCCCTCCCGGAACCACTCACTTGCCAGATGGCCCTTTTGCCAGTATACAGCTTGATTTTATTGAATTATCAAAAGTACATTGCTATAAATATTGTTTAGTAATAATCGATGTGTTTAGTAAATGGATTGAAGCCTTCCCCACCACGAATTGTACTGCACATACGGTGGTGAAGTTATTGTTGACAGAAGTTATTCCCCGTTTTGGGGTACCCAAAATGGTGAGTTCAGATAATGGACCACATTTTGTGGCTTGGATCAACACTGAATTATGCAAAGCACTCGTAATTAAACAACAACTGCACTGCGCGTATCACCCGCAGGCAGCAGGAATTGTGGAAAGAGTTAATGGGGCTTTAAGAAAAATTATCTAAATTGACTGAAGAAACTGGGTTAAATTGGCTAAAGGTATTGCCCTTGGCACTGTTTCACATGCGGGTGACTCCACATTCGCGGACCGGACTGTCAGCTGCAGAGATAGTCTACGGTCGGCCAATGAGGACTCCCTGGGATGCCCATGAAAAAGCCCTGGAGGGAGTAGACCTCCATGTGATGGGGGAACAGATGCAGAATTATTTGAAGCAATTAACACTTTCTCTGAAGTTTCTCCACTCACAGGTGAAACAGGCACATCTCCCAGTGACAGCAGGGACAGCCACCCCTCGATATCCAGTGATCAAACCCGGAGACTACGTATTGGTGAAGAACTGGGACAGAAAGAAATTAGGACAATGCTGGAGCAGACCTTTTCAAATACTACTGACCACACCGACTTCCGTCAATCTTGAAGGACGTCCAAGTTGGATTCATCTATCCAATTGCAAGAAGATTGTCTCCAACCCGGATACGAACACAGGATGAAGATCTTCATTATATTTTTTGGACTTTCTGGACTATTTGGCCTTAATGGCCACTCGGTAGTGAAAAAGCGAACTACCCGGGGACTGCATGCCAATACCTATTTATATATGTCATATATTTATGCTGAAAAATTGAATGTAAGCAAGTGTTGGGTTTGTACCCACATCCCCGTCCATTCAAGGGAAGGAATACCTCTCCAATCCCTCCCATTCCAGATAGGAGAGACAGCCGAATGGATTCTGCGTCAAAACCGAACGGGGATCGGGGGAGCTATGATAGAATGGAAAGCAGCTGGCTATGAAATGACTAGGTTTTTGGCTTGGTACCAGCCTGCTTATAATCATGCCTTGCTTCCACCCTCCCTTACTCATTGCTTCTTGGAAGTACAGCAGAGAGGGAGAGATTCGCGAGAGGAGTGCTGCGGGTAAGCGCTTTTATTTTTTAACTTACTTTTTCGCGGGTTTTTTTTTTAAATATCTAAACCCGGAAGTGGTCGCGCAGGGAGGTCTGGGAGAGAGAGATTTTTTTTTTTTCCCCAATAAATTGGAACAGAGAGGAATCCCGATACTCTACACTTGTAGAGTATCCCACCCTCCCTCCTCCTCTAACCTAAAAAAAAAGACCCAGTGAGAGCAGGGCTTTGGAGAAAACAGGAGGAGGAAAGGTAAGTTTAAAATTTTCATTCACTTTTTTTTTCCCTGTGTGTTTAAAGGGGCAATTATGAGTGTGAGGCCAGTATGTTGTTCCCAATGTAGGATGTGGGAGGTCCTGGAGGCTCCTAGCCTCCCGGACGACCATATCTGTGCTGGGTGTGTTGAGCTGCGGTTCCTAAGGGACCATGTTAGGGAACTGGAATTGCAGCTCGAGGACCTTCGCCGGGTTAGGGATAGTGAGGAGGTCATTGACAGGAGCTATCGGCAGGTGGTCACACCGGGACCACGGGAGGAGGGTAACTGGGTAACAGTGAGGAAGGAGAAAGCTCGGTTGATGGTGAGCACCCCGGTGGATGTGCCCCTTAATAATAAGTACTCCTGTCTGAGTACTACTGGGGAGGACAGCCCACCTGGGGGGAAGCAGCGGTGGCAGTGTCTCTGGAGCTGAGCCTGGCCCAGTAGTACAAAAGGGTAAGGAAAGGAGGGTAGTGCTAATTGGGGACTCTACGGTGAGGGGGTCAGATAGGCGTTTTTGCGGACACAGACGGGACTCTCGGATGGTGGTTTGCCTCCCTGGTGCAGGGGTCCGGGATGTCTCTGGTCGAGTCCCAGAAATCCTGAAGGGGGAGGGAGAGGAGCCGAAGGTCGTGATGCATATAGGTACTGCTGACATAGGTAGGAAGAGGGAAGGGGTCATGAAAAGAGAATATAGGGAGTTAGGTAGACAGCTGAGAAAGAGGAATGCAAAGGTAGTAATCTCGGGATTGCTGCCTGTGCCGCGGGAGAGTGAGAACAGGAATCGGTGGAGAATGAATGCGTGGCTGAGGGACTGGAGCAAGGGACAAGGATTTGGGTACTTGGATCATTGGGACCTCTTTAGGGGCAGGTGTGACCTGTTTAAAAAAGACGGGTGTCACTTGAATCCCAGGGGGACCAATATCCTGGCGGGAAGGTTGGCTAAGGCTACTGGAGAGACTTTAAACTAGAAAGGTTGGGGGGAGGGAATCGAAATGAGGGGACTGAGAGCGAGGAGGTTAGCTCGCAAATAGATAAGGAATGTAGACAGGGTAAGAGGGAGGTTAGACAAGTGATGGAGAAGGGAAGTGCTCAGGCTGAAGGTCTGAGATGTGTCTATTTTAATGCCAGGAGTGTAGTGAATAAAGTGGATGAGCTTAGAGCGTGGATTGCTGCTTCGAATTGTGATGTGGTGGCCATTACGGAGACTTGGATGTCTCAGGGACAGGACTGGGTGCTTCAGGTGCCGGGTTTTAGATGTTTCAGGAAGGACAGGGAGGGAGGCAAGAGAGGGGGGGGGAGTGGCACTGTTGATCAGGGATAGTGTCACGGCTGTAGAGAAGGTGGACGCCGTGGAGGGATTGACTACGGAGTCTCTGTGGGTGGAGGTTAGGAACAGGAAGGGGTCGGTAACTTTGCTGGGTGTTTTCTATAGGCCGCCCAATAGTAACAGAGATGTTGAGGAGCAGATGGGGAAACAGATCCTGGAGAGATGTAGGAATAACAGAGTTGTCGTGATGGGAGATTTTAATTTCCCAAACATAGATTGGAATATCCCTAGGGCTAGGGGTTTGGATGGAGAGGAGTTTGTTAGGTGTGTCCAGGAGAGTTTCCTGACACAGTATGTGGATAAGCCTACTAGAGGAGAGGCTGTACTTGATCTGGTGCTGGCTAATGAACCTGGACATGTGGAGGATCTCTCGGTGGGTGAGCACCTTGGGGATAGCGATCATAATTCTATCTCCTTCACGATAGCATTGGAAAGAGATAGGATCAGGCAGGCTAGGAAAGTGTTTCTCTGGAGTAAAGGGAAATACAGTGTCATCAGGGAGGAAATTAGACGGGTAAATTGGAAGGAGGCATTCTTGGGGAAAAGTACCGAAGGAAAGTGGAGGATTTTCAAGGAATGTTTGTCTGGAGCTCTGCATGACAACGTTCCGATGAGACAGGGGGGTGTTGGTAGGGTACGGGAACCGTGGTGCACGAAGGTTGTGATGAACCTGGTGAATAAGAAAAGAGAGGCGTACAGAAGGTTCAGAGAGCTAGGAGGTGTTAAGGATTTAGAGGAGTATACGGGATGTAGGAAGGAGCTTAAGAAGGAAATTAGGAGAGCGAGAAGGGGTCATGAGAAGACCTTGGCGGGTAAGATTAAGGAGAATCCCAAGGCTTTCTACAAATATGTCAAGAGTAAAAGGATGAGATGTGAAGGCATAGGACCCTTAAAAGGTGAAGGGGGAAAAGTTTGTGCGGAACCGTTAGAAATGGCGGAGGTGCTTAATGAATACTTTACCTCGGTATTCACGGTGGAAAGGGATCTGGGTGGTTGTACTGCTGGTTTGCGGTGGACAGAAAGGATCGAGCATGTGGACATAAAGAAAGAGGATGTGTTGGAACTATTGAATGGCATCAAGGTTGGTAAGTCGCCGGGACCGGATGGGATGTAGCCCAGGTTACTGTGGGAGGCGAGGGAGGAGATTGCGGAGCCTTTGGCGATGATCTTTGCATCGTCGATGGAGACGGGAGAGGTTCCGGAGGATTGCAGATGTGGTCCCTATATTCAAGAAAGGGAACAGGGACAGCCCGGGAAATTACCGACCGGTGAGTCTAACCTCAGTGGTTGGTAAGTTGATGGAGAGGATCCTGCGAGACAGGATTTATGATCATCTAGAGAAGTTTAGTATGATCAAAAGTAGTCAGCACGGCTTTGTCAAGGGCAGGTCGTGCCTTACGAGCCTGGTTGAGTTCTTTGAAAATGTGACCAAACACATTGACGAAGGAAGAGCGTTGGATGTGGTCTATATGGACTTCAGCAAGGCGTTCGATAAGGTCCCCCATGCAAGACTTCTTGAGAAAGTGAGAGGGCATGGGATCCAAGGGGCTGTTGCCTTGTGGATCCAGAACTGGCTTGCCTGCAGAAGGCAGAGAGTGGCTGTGGAGGGGTCTTTCTCTGCATGGAGGTCAGTGACCAGTGGAGTGCCCCAGGGATCTGTTCTGGGACCCTTGCTGTTTGTCATTTTCATAAATGACCTGGATGAGGAAGTGGAGGGATGGGTTGGTAAGTTTGCTGACGACACCAAGGTAGGTGGTGTTGTGGATAGTTTGGAGGGATGTCAGAAGTTGCAGCGAGACATAGATAGAATGCAAGACTGGGCGGAGAAGTGGCAGATGGACTTCAACCCGGATAAGTGTGTAGTGATCCATTTTGGCAGATCCAATGGGATGAAGCAGCAGTATAATATGAAGGGTACCATTCTTAGCAGTGTAGAGGATCAGAAGGACCTTGGGGTCCGGGTCCATAGGACTCTTAAATCGGCCTCGCAGGTGGAGGATGCGGTCAAGAAGGCGTACGGCGTACTAGCCTTCATTAATCGAGGGATTGAGTTTAGGAGTCGGGAGATAATGCTGCAGCTTTATAGGACCCTGGTTAGACCCCACTTGGAGTACTGCGCGCAGTTCTGGTCACCTCATTACAGGAAAGATGTTGAAGCCATTGAAAGGGTGCAGAGGAGATTTACAAGGATGTTGCCTGGATTGGGGGGCATGCCTTATGAGGATAGGTTGAGGGAGCTTGGTCTCTTCTCCCTGGAGAGACGAAGGATGAGAGGTGACCTGATAGAGGTTTACAAGATGTTGAGAGGTCTGGATAGGGTAGACTCTCAGAGGCTATTTCCAAGGGCTGAAATGGTTGCTACGAGAGGACACAGGTTTAAGGTGCTGGGGGGTAGGTACAGAGGAGATGTCAGGGGTAAGTTTTTCACTCAGAGGGTGGTGGGTGAGTGGAATCGGCTGACGTCGGTGGTGGTGGAGGCAAACTCGTTGGGGTCTTTTAAGAGACTTCTGGATGAGTACATGGGATTTAATGGGATTGAGGGCTATAGATAGGCCTAGAGGTAGGGATATGATCAGCGCAACTTGTGGGCCGAAGGGCCTGTTTGTGCTGTGGCTTTCTATGTTCTATGTTCTTACCGTCCCCTCGAATGATGTGCGAGGTTCCCTATGTTTTAGTAAATCAGGGAAAGGAAAGTTGATGGGACGAAGTAGATGTAACCTTACAGCTGAGTGGCAAGGACCAGTAGCAAACCTAACCACCAAGGGTATGTTTATTCTTGATTGGTCCAGGGTATGGAATATAACCTCTAATAGCTCATGGGCACATACTTCCCCAATACTCTGGATGACATTGGCTGATGATTTTACGGCCTCTAATGGAACATATTTCATATGTGGCACTAAAGCATACTCGTGGCTTTCTACCAATTGGATAGGATCCTGTTATCTGGGATATGTCGTACCCTACATGCACCACCTACCCTCCCTTCAGCATCACCCTCGCGAGTCCAAAGGACCATTAGTGGAACTGAATGGTTCTTTGTGATGGCCTTTCCGTTATATGGAAGGGGTAGGGCAGCCAACGAACTGATTATGGCCTCAGCGCTGGAACAACTGGCAAACATAACGGCAGCAAATGCCAGGGCAACTGGACAGGCACTGGCCAAGGTCTCGGCTGAGCTGGTGGCTGTCCGGACCGTGGCATTACAAAATTGGATGGCTTTGGATTATCTGTTAGCCTCGCAGGGAGGAACGTGCGCCATTGTAGGTCAGGAATGCTGTACTTATATCCCAGATGCCTCTGAAAATATCACAAACCTGGCCGACCATATTAAGAGACAGGCTGATCAAATTCAAAAGATTGGCCGCGAATTTCATGATTATGACTCACCGGGTTGGTTAGGATGGCTGGGTCACAGATTATTTGATTGGATCTTTAAGGCCTTCATGTTACTACTACTACTGCTACTGGGGATAGGATTGCTTGGCTGCTTGTGTAAATGCATTTTTAATCGGGTCATGGATATACCTATTTAATTAGTGGTCATGATATGACAAAAGGAGGAAATGTGAAGTTGTACGAACTAAGGAATAGCATGATGGGAAAATTGGTCAGCTATTTGGTACAATATAAGCAAGGCTGACTCCGCATAACTTTAAGACATGCCTGACCTCTGTATAACCTGATAAGGCTGACTCTGCATAACTTAAGACGTGAATGAGATCAGAGAAGGTCAAGCGATTCCAAAATGCCGGACCTCTGTAAGGCCTGATAAGATTGATTCCTCATAACCTAGGGCTGTATGAGTAAATAAAACAAGATAAGGTCAGGGATGACGGAGTCACCGACTTTCTTCTGTTACATCAAAGAGCAAGATAAGGGTATGAATGATGAGACAAAGAGTTCTAGGAGGTCAGCAGGTTGTGCCATGATTAATGATATTGCTTATGATTCTATTACTGATCGAATTCCCGAATAAGCTCTGGTCACGGAAACCGATACTGATGTATAAATACTGAACTGTTTCTTTCCGTAAGCGCAGACTTGAGGAGGAATTAGCAAGTTGTACCAACTGTTCTCTGAAATCAAGTTTCAGCCAAATACTGCATGCAGTCTTTCGTAAATAAAGGCTAGTTATTTACATAGAATAGAACATAGAATCCCTACAGTACAGAAAGAGGCCATTCGGCCCATCGAGTCTGCACCGACCACAATCCCACCCAGGCCATACCCCCATATCCCTACATATTTTACCCGCTAATCCCTCTAATCTATGCATCCCAGGACACTAAGGGGCAATTTTAGCATGGCCAATCACCCACCCCACACATCTTTGGACTGTGGGAGGAAACCGGAGCACCTGGAGGAAACCCACGCAGACACGAGGAGAATGTGCAAACTCCACACAGACAGTGACCCGAGCCGGGAATCGAACCCAGGTCCCTGGAGCTGTGAAGCAGCAGGGCTAACCACTGTGCTACCGTGCCGCCCAAAACAAATTTTGTTGAGTCTTTTTATCACAGTCAAGAAGCAGGAAAGTTTCCACTTCAACACTTGCATGGCAGTCAGATATCCAGCGACATTACCCAGGCAACACATTCATAAATCGTGTGCCATTAATCTGGCACCTTTCACAACCATAGGATGTCTCAAAGCCATTCCCAGCCAATGGAGTATCTTTTGGTCACTGTTGCAATGTAGGTAACGGAGCTGCTAAATTGTGGAAAACAGCAACGTGATAATCATCAGATGATCTGTTTTAGATGTTGGTTCAATGCAATGCTCGCCAAGATACCACAAGAAAATCCCCTGCTTCTCTTTGAAATAATGCCATAAGATCTTTTACATGTAAATATAGGGCAGGTGGGACCCTAATTTAATGTTTCACCCAAAAGACTGACAGTACAGCATGCCCAGAAACTGAAGTAAGTGTCAACCTGGACTAAGTGGGGGTTGAACCCACAACTTTCCGATTCAGAGGCAAGAGCGCTACCAGCTGAGTCAATGCCTAAACTCCTTGACCAGGAATCAAGTATAGGTAACAACAGGAAGAGGGCTGAATTCTAACCTTTGGACCATCAGGGACCTCCACCAGGACAAAAACAAAATGGATAGATCATTATAACAGCATTACCATGGGACCCATTACATGGCTGCTCAGATTTTCAAATGTTCTAATGAAAGGTCATTGATGCTGCCAGACCTGCTGAACATTTAAAGCATTTCCAGTTTTTATTTCAGACATCCAACATCTGCAGTATATTGCCTTTGCTTGCCTGCTTTCAAACCATTTTAAAATACCCCCATGCCCTGGCTATCTAGGAATAACCTCCTCCTCCAGTCCTATAACCCTCCAAGATATCAGTGTTCTCAATCTGGATGCCCCACGTATCCCCAATTTCCTTTGCTCCACTATAGTTGGCCGTATTTTCAGTTGTCTGGGCCCTAAGCATTCCACCACTCTCCCCTCCTTTAAGATGTTTTATTAACCCTACTTCATCCCCCCTCTAGTACTATTCATGTTATTTGGTGAGATTTTGCATGATCATGCTCCCATGAAGCACCTTATAATGCTTTATTGTATTAAAGATGGTATATAAACATATTAGTACAAAATGAGGAGAAGGATTTAAAAGTGCCATACCCTGAAGTGACAGATTACAGTCTTGAATTCACAGACTGAACTCTTTGGAAATCCCCTCTGCTGCACCAACAACCACCTAGACTGACCATCAATGCTCCCCGATTTGTGATGTCTATTCTAAATTATCACCAACCAGGAGTTAAAGATTCAGGATTGACCAAGTGAAAAAGGTATAGTTGTTGTGAAATAATGCAGTGCCCGATAATCAGGGAACAATGCAGACCTGGGATGGACATTCATAGACCGAGCTTCACAAGTTAGCAAAATGGGGCAGGGGGTGGTGAGGCGTGGATGGAGGGCGGGGGTTGGGAGTAAACAAGCAAAGCATTGTTTCAATCTCCTCTGCCTGTGAAATTTGAAAACTTTCAATTTATTTGGATATATTTCTAAACCCCATTTGTTACACCAGGTCAGAATAAAGCACAAGCGACAGGAAGCTGCATTATTAAATATAATTGATTAACAGAGCTAAGCATTCACCAGGTATTCTGAATAATCAAAACAGTCAGAGTTTGAGAGTGCTTTGGTTTTAGATGTTCTGGGCTGAGGAAGAAGAGCTACTGGGAAGCAGCAGAGATTAGCGCTGGAATCCAATTAAATTGGAATCCTCAATAATCCAGCAGACTTACATAATGCTGCCTGTAACCATTCAATTTGACATACACCGAAAGCCTGGTTAGTATAGTAGTGATGGTTAGTGTAATGGTGCATGATGGCAGGGAATGGATTGGGTGGTGGTAGAGTTACTGTGCTATCCATTCAGAATGCACAATGTGATGGCATCCGATGCGGAAGCAGCAAGGAAATAATGCAATTACTTTAAAACGTTTGGGGAATCTGTAATCATTTAAAACCAATGTTTGAAGGAGGACACAAATTGTCTGCATCACTAAGTAAAAGAGATTGCTAACTCAGGTTACCCGGGAGAGGGGCAGTGACAGGGAGAAGTAGATGCCAGGGTGGTTTTTGCTCTGTATGATTTTAAAACCGCGTTTTCACGCATGAGCCACAGGAGGCAGCACAAGCCGAGGTTAGTTTTAACCTAAAAATGAGCAGGTCTGACCAACTGTGTGACATATAACCAGGTCGAGTTCAGCAGTTCTTCAAAGAGCCAGCACATTCATGATGTGATGAATGCCCTCTTTCTGCACTACTTAATTCCAATTCTAAAAATCTAACAGGTTTTGTAGAATTTACATTGCGATTGCAATGAAAGAATTAATTCAGATCAGTGCTGCTGAGATGACATCATAGTGACAGTAGATGGCAGTGTCCTCACATTAGACAGAGAGATCCTCGTCACCTCTACAGGCAGTTTCATTGGTGCAGGATCAATAATTCTGTTTCCCCCCTCTTCTGACAAAGCTCAATCTGACAATGAGACTCAGTCAATGCTTTGAGTCAATACCATTCACTAATATAGTTTTCAAAACACAGAAATAACCCACCATAGCAAAAACCAGATAGAGACACACTGAGCAGTCAAGCTTCAGAATCACGCTGCTCGGTTTTGACATTTGCTCAGGATTCAAGGTCTAATGAAGCACATGCAGTCCACTGGGCTGTCTAATATTCACGACTGAGCTCCTGCAATGAACCGTGTAATACTTACACCTGCAGATGTGCAATGAGTTGTCCAACGGTGATTTCCTCTGCCACTTTCTTGTAGAGGCTCTGGCTGTTCAACACCATGCTTTCAAGAATAGCCAGGGACCGCTGCAGGATGGAGGCATCCACAGTTGTTTGGTTGACGTAACTTGCAATCTGGGAAACAGAAATGCATCGTTCAGAATAGGAAGCAAGCACTGGTTAAACTCTACACAGATGACCAAAAGGGACAAACCTGATATCATTTCCAAAATTACTTGACTCTGAGATAAGGTTTCCATTTAGTATCTAAATTTAGGTAAACATTTGAAACTGAGGTAGATGCAAGTAAATGGGAGGAAACTTTCACAATGGAATTAGTTTCAGACTGTTCTTGCAAAGAGCTAGCATAGAGAGGAGGGCCAAATAGCCTCCCATGCACTATAAAAGATCTAGATTTCTAACTGTTCCTCTTGATTGTCATCCTTGTAACATAACTGCAAATTTTTACATTTTGGAAAAGGTTGATCTGCTGGATAGAAAACTACAGGCAGAATGTTCCGGCATCAGAGGCCAGATTGTTAGTCAGCAGTCGTAAAATTGACAGAATTAACCATCAGGCAATGAAACCAGGGGGAACATAATCATAGCCACTGCCTTGGACAGACACAACCCATCTTCAAAATGTGCAATGCTGCTGTTTGGCATCGTCTGCATGAAATACCAACACAACATATGGCAATGCTGAACGTTGAAAAATAAATCTGTCCTAGACGGATGGACTTTCCATGCCAGGGCCCCTGGAAAATAATTTTGGTTCTCACAAACGAAGAATCAGAGTCATTGAAATGATAGGGACTGGCATGGCAGTTAGAGATCTTCCAGCACACAGACCAGAAAGGAGGATTTGTATTTATAAAGCAACATTTGTTGCCTCAAAGCTCCAAAGCGCATCTTGAAAGTGTATCCATTGCAGTAACATAGGAATAGGGCAGTGAATTAGTGCACAGCAAGGTTCCTCAGGAGAACTAGCCTGCTCTTCATTAAATAATGTTCACCTCAGAGGGAAGGAAGACACAACCTATTGCTACTGCCATCTGCTCCTTGATTTTGAATCATGGTGATTCTGTGTGTTTGGTGAGAGGTGGGAACCCGGAATAAAACAGAGCCCTGAGGGTGCATTTAATGTTACAAAAATAATTTATATCTTATAGTGCAACTGAGTAAAATGAGAGGATTACAGATTCTTCTGTTCCTCGAAAGAAAGATGCAAATTTATACAGAATATCATTATTTTCACAGTAACTTTGTTGCAGTGTTAATGCAAGTCTACTAGTGACAATAATAAATAAGCTTTATTTCTGGTCATGTCATCTTGGTTGAACATCTTATCCCAAAAGACAATACTCCAGACAATGCAGCACTCCCACACTACTGCATTTGGGTCTGGATTGTGGGCACAAGCCTCTTGGGTGGAACTGCTGCAGTCCAAATGAGGTGGCTCAGAGGCACCAGTCAACATAACATATAGCAATACTGACCAACATATTGTGGAGATGGTGCCAGTGGCAAAAGTCAAAGAACTAGTAGTCCAGAGGCCCAAGCCCTGGGACTTAGGCTTTAACCCCACTAAGGCAGCTGGTGGAATGTAAATTAATTTAATATAAAGATGGAACATAAAATTTGATCTTTGTAATATTGATCATTAAACTAGCAACGATCCATCTGGTTCTTCTAATGTCTTTTAGGGAAGGAAATCTGGCATTCTTACCTGGTCTGACCTACATGTGACTCCAGATTCACAGCATGCGGTTGACTCAACTGCCTCTGAAACGGCCTAGCAAGCCATTCAGTTCAAAGGCGAGTAGGGATGGGTAACAAATGCTGTCTTCCCAGTGACATAGATATCCCATGAAAAAAAAAATCAAGTATAGAAAACCAAACATAAATTGGATACAGAAGAAAAGACTGGCCCACTAGGGCCTCTTGAAAATGATTCAGTATTTAATAAGCCACTGGGCACAACGCAACTGGGGATTTTTGCATCAGATAAGACTGATGGTTCACAGCAATTAATCCCACTGTTCAAACCAAGTACCCAATCTGGATCAAAGCCGCAGTGTGACGAGCGAACGGTCTTCGGCTGAAGTACCCCACACCAGCAGGCATCGCAGATTCTAGAGCACCGTTCAAACAAGAGGTGCACACACAGCTGTTCCCACACCTGGTCCAGCTCCAGCTCCTCCCCCCAATGCCCAGGCCTTGCTTTGGCCCCTCCTCTGCATGCTATCAGAAACTAATAAGTCTTTGCTCAGCTATTACTGTTTGAGAGATCATTCTGTGCACAAACGACCACTGCATTTACCTACAAATCACTAAAGTTCAAAATGACTTACTCAATTTGAAGCACTTGGGAGAAGTTTCTTTCAGAAAAATGATACGATTCTGTATAAACACATCCTTCTTTGGAGGAACAGAAGCCTGTAATCCTCCCATTTTACTGAGTTGCACTATAAGATACAAATTAACTTTGAATATATCAGATGCATCCTCAGGGCTCCATTTTATTTTGGGCTCCCACCTCCCACCAAAATCGAAGAATCACCTCGATCCAAAAATCAAGGAAGTGATGATGGCAGCAATAATCCTGTCACACAGCAACAGTCACAGTTTGTAAGTGCTAATTAGAACAGGCAGGACTGATGTTCATTAAACCAAGCAGCATGTTCCCAAAGTGTGACATCAAACCTGCAAGTCTCAGAACTCTGTTCAGTGTGACCTGATTCTGACACCAAGGAGTCACACACCTTCCAACTATCCTCACAGTCTCATGTGTGGGGAAAAGAGAGTTGGGGAGAGTGAAAGAACGTGAGCGGGCGAGCGCACCAAACGAGATAGAAAGCTAGACCAAGAGGAGGAGACCAAAAGAGAGAGCACATCTGCAGGGATCAAAAAAAAAGCAAAGGAGAGAGGTGGGAAGGTTCTAGAAAAAAAGAGAGCATGGATATTAGGAGCAAGGGGGAAGAGATGAAAATATAGTATGTGAAAAAGGAAGAGTGTGTAACAGTAAGGAGAGATTTAGAGCGAAAGTGAGGAGAGGGAGTGAGTGTGCAAGAGAGAAGAGCTAGAGTGAGGAGGGTTAGATTGAGGAAGGAGAGACAGAAAAGAGGGGGAATGCTATAGAGACAAAGGAGGAAAAATAGCACAGAGCAGGTAATTTCCCAACACAAGCTGCGTGTTCTCATTCCGTCCCTCCAGGTTCCTCCTCTTCTGCTGCTCTCCACTGGCCTTTTATAAAAGAATTCGATCACAGAGAAAGAAGCATACTGGGACTAAAATTAGTGGAGAACAAACAGCTGGTCGGAGATTCACTGAAATTCAGCACCATGGGATTGAGGGCTGTGTGCAAGCTGTGTGCGCAGAAGGAGACACACCAACATCAAAATCTTCAAAAATAAACATACACACCTTCCCCTCTTTCAAAAATCAATGGATAGTTACTGGGCTTGGGAATCCAGTATTATTTTCATTTCCCTAACCCACATAAGCACAAAAAAAATGAGTATGTTTAAATTTTAAAACGTATACACTCAAGTCTTTTAAATGATGCATGGTTAATTCTGCAAAATTTAACATGTTATTTGCCTTAGATTATATAGTGTGCTCAATTTTAACTTTGGAACAAGTTCTTACAGAAGGTCTGCACACCCGAAGCATTAACCTGCATTTTTAAATACGATTGGAGCCGCACTTCAAGCCTTTTCTGTTTTTAATGCTTTTTTCCAGTATTCCCATTTTCTTCCTTTTAACTTCAACAGAAGGTTTGCACTGACAGGCCAGTGAATGCCTCCTGTCCCTAAGTGCTTCTGCTCCTGGGCAGTGGTGTGTGACAAAGTGAAAAAAAGAGAGTTAAACTGGCTTTGTGCCACTCAAGTGTCCTTGCAAAGAGGCCTCCACGCTGTGGGAAAGGATTTTTTGGCTGAAGCCAGTGCTGGAGTTTCCCACGGGATCGAGTCTGGAATTACTTCCAGGCTCAATGACCTTTGTGTCAATGCAGAAAGAGACTGAAATATTCCAGAAGAATACAAACTTTAGAGGCTAAACATTTGACAGGGGATTCTTTCATTGGTGCCACTTTCTCATGTGTCAAAGCATTTCTGATTTTAAAAAAAGTTTAAAAAGGCTTTGCATTTAAAAGTACCTTCCACAACTCCCAAGATGTCTCAAACTGTTTTACAGCCAATGAAGTATTACATATAATTGCGTAGGACATTCAGCACAGAAAACAGGCCATTTGGCTCAAAAGGTCCATGCTGGTGTTTATGCTCTATGCAAGTCTCCTCCTACTTCCGATTCCAAATTACCATCTTAACCCCGTGTTCCTGTCTCTGTAATATACTGGTTTAGTATCCTCTTGGTGGCAGCAGTCTTTCAACTTGTAAGGTGCTCAAATCTGTGTTAACCATACCTGGGTAGTAGTTCAGGAGCTCCAACTCTGGCACAGCAGTCTCTGCCACATTTGCAGGAGGGGAAGACTGCACGATTCTCTGGCCCCTTGTTTTCTCTGGACCTTCTTCTCGGCCAGCTGAGCTTTTGCTTTCTGCTCGTCTCTTTTAATACCCTTCCAAACACCCCATGGGGTCACGGCCATCAGCACCCGTCTCCTAGTTGTCAGTGTCAAAATTTGCCACTTTCTTATCTTGCTTTCAGGTGGACTTGGAGAGCTGAGCATGATTGTGATCCATTGGCTGGTTCACAGTACATCTGTGAACAGGATCTGTGGATATCCGGCAGATATCTATCCGATGAATGCGGCTGAGCCAGCACAGACATCGTTGGCTTAGCAATATATGATGCTGATGGAATTAACATAGATGCTGAGGATACATCTTGGACAGTGAAGGTAGAAACTGTTCAGCCTTTTCTCCTGCCAGGGATATGTTGTCCAGGTCTTGGAGACTAATAACATGGGCATTCTCAGTCAGGTTGATGTTGTTGCAAATTCTCTTACCCCACCTGGACATAACAGCTGCAGTGTTTGCACTGCATGCGCTGATTTCAGCATCAAGTGACAGATTGCTGGTGATTGCAGAGCCTAAATGTGCAATGTACTGAACAACCTCCAGGGTCACATTGTCAGTGTTGAAAGATGGCAGTAAGGAAACACATGACCATGACATTTGTCTTGCTGATACTGATGGTCAAACTCTTTACAGGCATAGAGTCTGTCCATTTTCCACTGAATCTGTTTATTTGTACAGAATGAAAGTGTGGCATCGTCAATATAGAGCAACTTTAAGGACTTGGTGCACCTTTGTCTTAAGTTCTGCTCCTTAAGTAGGCCCCCTCTGTAGGTGATCTAAAGGCATATATGACAAAATGAAGAATATGCCAAAGAATGTCAGTGCTGGAACAAAACTGTTGATCTCAAAGGCTTCTAATGTTGCCCTATTATAGCTGACCTTATCCATCATGTTATCATGGAAAGAGGTGATTGCATTGAGCAGCTTTGGCAGGCAGCTAATTTTCTCCAGTAGCTTAAACAGACCACCTCTGCTCACATGGTCGAATGTTTTGGTGAGATCGATGAAGGTCATATATATTATGGTCTCTTTGTTCACGGCATTTCTCTTGCAGCTGCCAGACTGAGAAGATCAAATCAATTGTGGATTTTCCAAAATCGGAAACCGCACTGGGATTCTGGGTAGATGTGTTCAGTCAGGGTCTGCAGTCTGACAAGGGCAACACTGAAAAACCTCTCCCATGATGCTCAGCATGTTGGCGCCTCAGTGGTTGTTGCAATCGCTGCAGTCACCTTTGTTCTTGTACAGGATCACATTCATACGATTGCTTCAACAACTTCTGGTAATGAGTTCCACATTTTCACCACTCTGGGTAAGGAGGTTTCTTCAGAAATCCAGTAGGTGACTATCATACATTGGTGGCCTCTGGTTATGCGTTTCCTTACATGAAAAAGCATGGTCTCTAGCCATTTGGTCAAAACCTATCATTTTAAAAGCCTAGGTCACCTCTCAGCCTTTCTGCAAGAAGAGACGAGACCCCAGCCCGAGAATCCTTTCCATATACTCTGGCATCTTTATAAAATCTTCTTTGCTCCCTCTCCCTTTTATAATGTGGAGACTAGACATACAATGCTCCAAGTATGGTTTAACCAAGGTCCAACACGGGTTCAGCATACCTTCCTCTCAATTCTAACCCTCCAGAGGAAAAGCGTAGTGCTTGATTTTCTTTATTTATGGTTGTTAGCCTGTTACACAACTTTTAGTGTCAGATGTACTGGGCAGAATTTTCCATTTTCTGTTCTATATGTTTTGTGGGGTGATCCACCTGCGTCATTCCCACTGGCTGGAATGGTGTGACGTTGTGCCTGATTCCACGCTTGCAGCCTCATTAATTATGCACAGGCAAGCATCTCTCCATCTCCGAAACATGCGGATAAGGAGCTGCTTCATCCACTCGCTGTCAGCAAGCGAGTCCAAAGGCTCAGGTGCCATATGCGAATGGCAGTCCAGCACACTCCTATCACTCTCTCCAGCACACCTGTCTTCACAATATCATGCAGGATGCACAGAACAGAGGCAAAATGGTGGCACCTCAAGTCGTCTGTACCCGGATTTAACCACCATGCCCTCGAGGCCTTGATTCGAGGAGTCTGGGCTCAGGTGCATGTCCTTTACCCAAGGGATGTCTCCAAGCTGCACTCCAACCTCACCTCTCCAGCCTGGGAGGCTGTTGCCCAGGAGGTCAGTACAGCTGATGACTATGCCATAAACAACACATAATGCAGGAAGCAGATGAATAATCTCATCTGCTCTACCCGGGCAAGTCCTCTCTCAGTTCCCCCCCTAATCAAACTCTCAATGGCAACATGTAGTCAAATGGCAACCCTATTCACAGATCTCACACATCAGTTAGCGGAAGACACATTCTCTCATGGACACTTCCACGTTACCATCACCCCACCTGTCATGTTGCTCACACTCCACCCTCTGCTCCTTCTGGAGAGGGCTCACAACAAACTGTGATCATGAGAAAAACCTCTCTCCAGTGAATATTGCAGAGAGCCACCTGAGCAGTCCAGGCATCTGAATCGCATTTTCAGAAATCCCTCTAGTCTGCTCTACGAGGCTGTGTGGGGAGCTGTGAGCAGGATTATGCCCATTGCATTTCAGGTGCTGGAGTACATGGACAAGGAGGAACAACAACAGAACTGGCCAGGTAAATAACAATTCAAAACACTGCTTTAATTCAGTTACAGTCATCTTAATTAGAAAACTGATCAGTCTTGTGCCTTTTCACTAAATGGTACAATTTGCATCGACTTTCCATATTGCCAGCTGATGTTTTTTGGCACGAGTTTGTAGCAAGCTGTGATTAATGGAGTGTCGCGAGGATCAGTGCTGGGGCCTCAGCTATTAATGACTTAAACAAAGAAACAGAGAGCAATATATCTAAATTTGCTGACGATACAAAACTAGGTGGGAATGTAAACAGTGAGGAGGTTGCAAAAAGGCTGCAAAGTGACATCAACATGTTAAGTGAGTGGGTAACAAGGTGGCAGATGTAGGGAAGTGTGTAGTTATTCACTTTGATCCTAAGAATGGAAAAGCAGAATATTTTTGAAACTTGTAAATGTTGATGTTTAGAGGCAAATAATTCAAAGTTAGCATGTATGTACAGCAAGCAATTAAGGCCAGTGCCTTGATGGAGTTTGGAAGAATGAGAGGTGATCTCATTGAGACATACAAGATCCTGACAGGGATTGACAGGGTAAATTCCGAGAGGTTGTTTCCCCTGACTGGGGAAATCTAAAACACCCAAGTACAGTCTCAGGATAAGGAGATTCTCACTTTAGGACTGAGATGAAGAGAGATTTCTTCACTCAGGGCATTTTTACTCTTATGAATTCTCCACCTCCGATGGAGATGCTCCATGGTTGAATATATTTAAAGATGAGAAAGACAGATTTTTGATCTCTCAGGAAATCAAGGGATAGCAGCAGGGAAAGTGGAGTTGAAGTTAAAGATATTGAATATTGGGGAAAGCTTGACATGCCCTCTAGTCTACCCCTATTCCTGACCTGTGATTACAAAAGTGACGACAGTAGGAAAGGGTTTACAGTGGGGAGCAGCATGAAGGCTTGAGTTTCAAAATCCTGCAGATTGTTGGGTGAAGGGGAAGCAGAGGTGGAGGCAATGAGCAAGGTGAGAAACTCAGATTCTCTGAAAAAGAACTGAGGGAGAGCAGGAAGTCTTGGCTACATCATACAATAGGGAGTAATAACTGAAAGCCCTAATATTCCACAGTGCCACAGGAGCTGCCGAGAGATTGCTATGCTGCCACCTCTCATTTTTTTTAAAAATTGTGACAGAAGCAAAACTCTGAGTCAGAACTCTGGAGCTCCTCTTCAAAGAACAAAGAACAGTACAGCACAGGAAACAGGCCCTTCGGCCCTCCAAGCCTGTGCCGCTCCTTGGTCCAACTAGACCAATCGTTTGTATCCCTCCATTCCCAGGCTGCTCATGTGACTATCCAGGTAAGTCTTAAACGATGTCAGCGTGCCTGCCTCCACCACCCTACTTGGCAGCGCATTCCAGGCCCCCACCACCCTCTGTGTAAAAAACGTCCCTCTGATGTCTGAGTTATACTTCGCCCCTCTTAGCTTGAGCCCGTGACCCCTCGTGATCGTCACCTCCGACCTGGGAAAAAGCTTCCCACTGTTCACCCTATCTATACCCTTCATAATCTTGTATACCTCTATTAGATCTCCCCTCATTCTCCGTCTTTCCAAGGAGAACAACCCCAGTCTACCCAATCTCTCCTCAGAGCTAAGACCCTCCATACCAGGCAACATCCTGGTAAACCTTCTCTGCACTCTCTCCAATGCCTCCACGTCCTTCTGGTAGTGCGGCGACCAGAACTGGACGCAGTACTCCAAATGCGGCCTAACCAGCGTTCTATACAGCTGCATCATCAGACTCCAGCTTTTATACTCTATACCCCGTCCTATAAAGGCAAGCATACCATATGCCTTCTTCACCACCTTCTCCACCTGTGTTGCCACCTTCAAGGATTTGTGGACTTGCACACCTAGGTCCCTCTGTGTTTCTATACTCCTGATGACTCTGCCATTTATTGCATAACTCCTCCCTACATTATTTCTTCCAAAATGCATCACTTCGCATTTATCCGGATTAAATTCCATCTGCCACCTCTCCGCCCAATTTTCCAGCCTATCTATATCCTGCTGTATTGCCCGACAATGCTCTTCGCTATCCGCAATTCCAGCCATCTTTGTGTCATCCGCAAACTTGCTGATTACACCAGTTACACCTTCTTCCAAATCATTTATATATATCACAAATAGCAGAGGTCCCAGTACAGAGCCCTGCGGAACACCACTGGTCACAGACCTCCAGCCGGAAAAAGACCCTTCGACCACTACCCTCTGTCTCCTATGGCCAAGCCAGTTCTCCACCCATCTAGCCACTTCTCCTTGTATCCCATGAGCCTTAACCTTCTTAACCAACCTGCCATGTGGGACTTTGTCAAATGCCTTACTGAAATCCATATAGACGACATCCACGGCCCTTCCTTCATCAACCGTTTTTGTCACTTCCTCAAAAAACTCCACCAAATTTGTAAGGCACGACCTCCCTCTTACAAAACCATGCTGTCTGTCACTAATGAGATTGTTCCGTTCTAAATGCACATACATCCTGTCTCTAAGAATCCTCTCCAACAACTTCCCTACCACGGACGTCAAGCTCACCGGCCTATAATTTCCTGGGTTATCCCTGCTACCCTTCTTAAACAACGGGACCACATTCGCTATCCTCCAATCCTCAGGGACCTCACCCGTGTCCAAAGAAGCGACAAAGATTTCCGTCAGAGGCCCAGCAATTTCCTCTCTCGTCTCCCTGAGCAGTCGAGGATAGATGCCATCAGGCCCTGGGGCTTTGTCAGTTTTAATGTTCCCTAAAAAACCTAACACTTCCTCTCTCGTAATGGAGATTTTCTCTAACGGGTCAACACCTCCCTCCGAGACACTCCCGGTTAACACGCCCCTCTCCTTCGTGAATACCGATGCAAAGTATTCATTTAGGATCTCCCCTATTCCCTTGGGTTCTAAGCATAATTCCCCTCCTTTGTCCCCGAGAGGTCCGATTTTCTCCCTGACAACTCTTTTGTTCCTAACGTATGAATAGAATGCCTTAGGATTCGCCTTAATCCTGCCTGCCAAGAACATCTCGTGCCCTCTTTTTGCCCTTCTAACTCCCCGTTTGAGATCTTTCCTACTCTCTCTGTATTCCTCCAGAGCTCCATCTGTTTTCAGTTGCCTGGACTTAACGTACGCCTCCCTTTTCATTTTAATCAGATCCTCAATTTCCCTGGTTATCCACGGCTCTCGAATCCTACCTTTCCTATCTTTCCTTTTTACAGGCACATGCCTATCCTGCAGCCTTATCAATAGTTCCTTAAAAGACTCCCACATGCCAGACGCGGACTTACCCTCGAACATCCTCTCCCAATCAACATCCACCAATTCCTGCCTAATCCGGCTATAGTCAGCCTTCCCCCAATTTAGCACCCTGCCCGTAGGACAGCACTCATCCTTGTCCATTACTATCCTAAAGTTAACAGAGTTGTGGTCACTATTTGCCACATGTTCCCCTACCGAAACTTTGACGACCTGACCGGGCTCATTTCCCAGAACTAGGTCCAGTATAGCCCCCTCTCTAGTCGGGCTATCTACATACTGTTCCAAAGAACCTTCCAGTACGCATTTTACAAATTCCTCCCCGTCCGGTCCCCCAGCTCTAAGCACTTTCCAGTCTGTGCCAGGGAAATTAAAGTCCCCCACTACAACAACCCTATTTTTTCTGCACCTATCCAGAATCTCCTGACATATCCTTTCCTCCACTTCCCGTGGGCTGTTGGGTGGTCTGTAGTACACCCCCAGCATAGTGACTGCACCCTTCCTGTTTCTGAGTTCCACCCACAGCGACTCAGTACATGACCCCTCTAAGTTGTCTACCCTCTGCACCGCGGTAATATGCTCCTTAACTAATATCGCTACTCCCCCACCTTTTTTAGCCCCTCCTCTGTCTCGCCTAAAACACTGATACCCCGGAATATTCAGCTGCCAGTCCTGTCCTTCTTTTAACCAAGTTTCCGTCACCGCAACCACATCCAAATTCCGCACAAGCATTAAGGCCCTAAGTTCGTCTGTTTTACCCGTTCAGAGGCTGGAGCACATATTGCAAGCTGACATTCCCAGCACAGCACTGGGGGAAATGCTACTTGGATAAGACGTGGAGCGTTCTCCCCATTGCCCTGGACAATGTTTATTTCTCACCCAACAGCACAAAGATTACCTGGCCAGTTGTTTCTGGGGCCTTGTTATATGCAAATTAGCTGCAATATTTCTCACATTGCAACAGGTCTGTGCTTCAAAAGTACTGGATTGGCTGCAGGATGCTTTGGGACAACCGAGATTGTGAAAGATGCTATAGAAATCTTTCCTTCTAACAATAAAAGAGTCAATAAGAGTGATCCACTCCATTTGAAAACAGGTTGCAGACAGCTAGCGAGGAATCACCTGTCCATTTCACTCAGAAGGAAGCACAGGGCAAAACTCAAATGGGAAGCTACCCAAGTAATCAGCTTGTTAGCAATGCTCTCTCCTGACCTGTTTGATGAAGGCAGTGGAGATCATATCCCAGGAGACAATCCCGTGGTCCATCAGTTCCAGGAACGCGGTTAGTGTGAAGGCCAGCATCTCACCAAAACTGTAGGGAAAAATGTGGTTCAAAGGTTACCATATAGAAAGCCAGCTGATTGATCGCAGTCTCCAGCACGAACAACAAGAGCATCAATAGTTGTGCCTACCCTATGCACAAATTGGACGGCCTTTCCAAGTTTATGGAGTGTGCCCCTGAATATCTGGCCTGTAAAAGTATTGCCTAGTGGAGTTAATTAGCCAGACATAAAAGGGAGAGCCCAGGACAGAGGCCTGACTTTGGCCAAGTAAGCTGATTGCAGTCAGGTCAGCAACATGGACAATCGTTATGAGCACCATGGGTTTTTTGGGGGGGGGGGGGGGGGGGGGGGAGGGGGGGAATTAGATTCTCCTGAGATACCCTCCAAGGTCAAAATGCTTGCTCACACTTGCATATCTACAGTCAACAGGAGCAAAAGGAACATTCAGCACCTCAAGCCTGCTCTGCCATTCATTCAGTTAGATCATAATTGATGTGTAGCTCAACTCCATTTATCCAACTTTGCTCCATATCCCTTAACACCTTTACCCAAAAAAATATCAATCTCTCTCTAGAAAGTTCCAACTAGTTGCCGGTATCCACAACATTCTAGGGGAGAGAATTCCAGGTTTCTATTAGTCTTTTTGTGGAACAAAGTGTTTTCTGATTTCCCTCTTGTATTGGCCTAGCTCCAAATTGTAAAATTATGTTCCCTCGCTTTCCTAGCAGAAAGAGTATGAACTCTATCGAATCCTTTTAACATTTCAACAACTCAATCCAATCAACCCTCCAAGGCAATAATTAGGTATCTCCACTCAGATTAAATATCAAAGGAGTGCCAGTACTTGTGGGACCATGCAATGCAAGGCATTTCATGTATGTGATCAAGGAGAATTAAAGAGTGCACTCAGAGGAATCTACATGTTAACAATGTGCGCCATAGAGACAACAGAGCAGCCACTCAGGCTGTACCCGTGACCGTGCTGCCCAATCACCAGCTAACCTTCAGAATAAGGATGAAAGCAATACTCAGCTTGTTAAACTGCCTGTTCATGCAGATAATCTAAATATTTGCAAAGGAGGCAAGGAGATGCTGAAAGCCCACTTTACTGACAGTGCCTTCCAGATGAGTGTGGGGGAGAAGCAGCGAGATGCACTTCATGGAGGAGGAAGAGATGTACCCGGAATTCACTTCAGAAGATGTGCTGGGGGTCTCCCCAGTAGTTCCCATGCCATGACTTCATGGGAAGTGCTCGGGAAGGGTAAACTTATGTTGGGCAATTGCCTTGCACCCAAGAACCATCTAACCTGGTTTATTTTGGAGACTTCAGATGGTTCTGACTCTCTTAACAGAATAGTTACCCAGAAAAGTTAGAAGGATTAAAACTACTGGGTAACTATAGTACCGATCTCTCCCGACCCTGCCGCACCACCCCCCCCCCAACAAATAGGAACCCCCCGATTCTGATCCCAATCCCCAAAAATTCTCCCACCCCGCTAATCCATCCTTCCTAAACAATCCAAAGGTGCTGTAAAAAAAAAGGGGGGGCATTGCTTCACTCTTCACTTTCCTGGATTCTACTGAAGGTCTTGGGAACCCACTGCACTGCACATTTCTCACCCGGCTCAAGTTACAAGATTGGGTGAGAAATGTGCAGCTACATTCCAGGACGGAGCATTCTTACTCTGGCTGCCATTCCATGGAAGTTCAGGCCCATAAATCAGAAGAGCAAATTGACCAGTAGGTACAGGAAGTCAAAGGGATATGAGCAGATCTCCATTGATCATAGCACTGCAAAATGATGCGTGAAAGGGGCAAGCAAGGAAGATGACTGTTAATGATCTTGCACGGTTCTATATGACTGTCAGTTACCTATAAAGCAATGTAACACAATTTAATGCTGGCACAAATGGTTATCCAATGAGAATGAAGCTGTCAGCCATTCTTATTTTAATAGTTTCACACAAGAACATTGTTTACCTGAATTTATCCAGTAAGTTGCTGGAAGTGAAACACAAAGGAGGATAAATGAGGATATATGAGTATTAGAATCTGCAATACTGTTGACCAATCATTCTCAATTGCATACAAAGCTAACAAAAATTCTTCCTCTGCTCCCAGATATTTTCAACTAGCCAAGTGTCTCAGTTTTCTTTACTGTATCTAACAATGCACCTTCCCTGCACTTGGCAAATTTTTCCACCCAACAATACATACTGATATCTGAAGAGGGCATTGATCTTAAACACACAGTTGAGTGGGAGTACTGATGGTAGCATTTAGCTCCTCAACCAATATGAGAAGGCCATCATAGAGACCATGAATTGGTAATCATACAGGGGATGGATCAGGAAGACCACAGATTAGGTAATTGTGCTGGGGGCTATTAATGACTGCAGTCAGATCTTTATGCTGTGCTGCTGCTTGGTTTTCCTTTTCAGAGAAAGCAGGAGGAGGAACAAGCTTGTGGCTTGAACATGTGAGGCTCACTTCAGCATTCAACATTCCCTCAGAAGTAGGAATCAGTTCAGAGGTACACACTTTGGATGGTCTTCACAAATTTGATCATGAACAGAGGGCGAGTTACAGGTAGCAGCTGAAGGAGGGCAACCCACTCTTGGAGTCCAGTTGTCAAGGCCACCAGTGGCTATTTCCCCAGCGTGAGCCATTGTATAATTGGGCAAGTGACTCAGTGGCACAAGCTGGTTTGGTTGCAATCGAGGATTCCATCATCAAGTTGGCCTTTGGTGGGCAGCAAAGATTGTCCACTAAACAGATTTGCATTTAGCAACATTTGCAAAGATAACCTTGAGGCATTGAACCCGTGGTGTAGGAAGTGGTAAATGTGGTTTCCAAAGTGCTTGGGATGTTTCTGAACACATTTTACATTGAAGAATTATTCTGGTTAGTTCCACTTCCCTGCACTTTGGCCATGGCTCTGCAAAATTTCCTTTCAAATATTTCTTCAATTCCCTTTTTGGAAACTTACTGCTGAATATGTTTCCACTGCCCTATCAGGCAATGCTCTTGAGATCATAACAACTTGTGGCATTATCTCCACTCTGCTTATTTTGTCAATTACCTTCAATGTGTGTCCTGTAGTTATTAACCCTCCTCTGTGGAAATAGTTCGGTCTTATGTATTCTATCAAAATCCTTATATTAAATCTCCCCTTAACGTTCTCCACTCTAAGATGAACAATCACAACTTCTCCACAGAAGTCAAAATATTGACCTTTGCAATCATTGGAAGAATTTTAAAAATTTTAAATTTAGAACACTAACTTTGTTCCACTTTCCACTAGTAATGTAAGGATGAAGATGCCTTCCATGTTGATAAACTCGGTGGCAAAGGTGGCATCAGCAGAGAGTTTGGCCAGTTCCTTCAATGCATCAAGCCGTGAGTCCAGGCCCGAAGACTGGATCCTTTCTAAAAGCTGCCGGGCAGCTCGAGTCTGAGAACAAGATTTGGAGGTTAAAGATACAGATCCCATAAGAAATGGCTCTTCTACAACTGAATGAATTATCAATTTAAAAATCAATTAAGTGTCTGACACATAATACCACAGGAATTCATTCATTCAATTGTCGCACTCTCTCCTCCTCCCCTTTAAGCCTCCCCACTGTTACAGACTGCAGCCTGACAAGAGGCCACACAGATGACTGGCATTCAGGTCTCTGCCAGTTCAGTCTCTGAGAAAGTAGATTACTTTGGTTCCTCCTTTCCAGTTGACTCCTACAAGATTACAACCCCATGGGCAGCAGAAGTCTGGTACCTCTTTAAGTCCGAACAGAGTGTCTACAAGCTGTCATATTACGTGGAGTGATAATCACAATCACATCCAATTCCGCTACGGATTTTGCAACCTCGTCCTTCTTGATCCATCTGCACTCTTTGACACAACCACACCATCCTCCTCCAACAGCTCTCCCTTGTCATCCAGCTGGATGGGATCACACTTGCCTAGTTTCATTCTCATCTATCTAATTGTGGCCAGAGTATCACTCAATGACTTCGCTTCCCACTCCTGCAGCTATACTGCTAGTGTCCCCCAAGGATCTCTCCTATTTTTTTGGATCTACCTTTTGCACATTGATAGGGGTAATTTATTAGCTTGGATAGGTGACTGGCTGTTGGACAGAAAACAGAGTCGGGATAAATGAGTTTTTTTCTGGATGGCAAGTAGTAACTAGTGGGGTGCCCCACTTGGACCCCAGCTATTTACAATCTCAACATATTAATGGCTTGGATACAGAGATAGAAAGCTCTATAGCCAAATTTGCAGATGACACAAAAATAGCCGGGACAGTAAGTTGCAGTGAGGGAATAAGAACCTTACAAATGGATATAGATAGATTAGGAGAGTGGGACAAAATGTGGCAGATGGAGTTTAACATGGATAAGTGCGAGGTCATGCATTTTGATCAGAAGAATGGGACGGCGACTGGAATTTAGAAGAATGAGGGGAGATTAAATTGAGGTATGTAAGATGATAAAGTAGATGTAGAGCAGATGCTTCCTTTTGTGGGGCATTCTAGGACGAGAGGTCATAGTCTAAGGATAAGGGGTAGCATATTTCAAACAGAGTTGAGGAGAAACTACTTTCTCTCAAAAGGTTGTGAATCTGTAGAATTCACTACACTCAAGTGCAGTGAATGACGGGAGTGCGCGCAAATTTGAAGAGTTAAACAGATTTTTAATTGGTAACGGGTTGAAGGGTTATGGGGAGAAGGCAGGAAAATGGGGATGAGGAGCTTATCAGCCATAATCGAATGGCGGAGTGGGCTCGATGGGCCGAATGGCCTAATTCTGCTCCTTTTGCTTAGGAACATTATTCGAAAACACTATTTTCCAAATAGACGCTGATGACATCCTGCTCCACCTCATCACTTCTCTGGATCCCTTCACTGACTCTACATTGTCAGAATTCTTATCTGATGCCCAATACTGGATAAGCAGAAATATTAAGATATTTTAAAAATGCATTTATAGTGTCTTCCCTGAACAGGGGCTCCAATGTGCTTTAGAACCAATGCAGATTAGTCACTGTTGCAATGTGGGAAACGCAGCAGCAATTTCCTACAAACAGCAAGGTGATCATATCAGTCAGGACACCGGAGGACACATCCCTATTCTTCTTTGAAATATTGACATGCGATCTTCTCATGTCCACCTGAGAAGGTAGACAGGGCCTTGGTTTAATGTCTGAACTGAAAGACCACGCCTCCAGCAATGAAGCACTTCCTCAGAACTGCACTGGATTAAATAAAAACAAAATACTGCAAGTGCTGGAGATCTGAAATGAAAACAGAATTTGCTGGAAAGTCTCAGCCAGTTTGGCAACTAATGAGAGAGAAACAGTTAATGTTTTAAATCCAATATAACTCTTCTTTAGATTGGAAGAGTGAACTCTGTTTCTCGCTCTACAAATACTGCTAGACTGGCTGAGCTTTTTTTCCAGCAATTTCCAGTACATTGTTTTTACTATTGCACTGGGGTGTCAGCCTAAATTTCCTTGCTCAAATCCTGAGTGCTACCAATTGAGCCAAAGATGATAAGGCCAAAGCCATTACTCCTGGTCCTGCTATAAACTCTGTCCTCTGCCTATTGACTACATCCTACTCCCAGGTAACTGAGGCTGAAACAAAATCTTGGTGTTATAGGTGACATGGAAATGAATTTTCAGCCACATACTCATGCCAGCACGAAGACTGCCTAGTTCAAAGATGTGCAGGTTAGGTTGATTGGCCATGCTAAATTTGCCCCTTAGTGCCCTGAGATGCGTAGGTTAGAGGGATTAGTGGGTAAATGTGTAGGGATTTGGGGGTAGGGCCTGGGTGGGATTGTGGTCGGTGCAGACTCAAATGGGCCAGATGGCCTCTTTCTGCACTGTAGGGTTTTTATGATTCATACAGTTTTTTTAGTTTATTTATTAGTGTCACAAGTAGGCTTACATTAACACTGTAATGAAGTTACTGTGAAAATTCCCTAGTCACCACACTCCGGCGCCTGTTCATGTACACGGAGGGAGAATTTAGCACCTAACCAGTACATCTTTCAGACTGTGGGAAGAAACCAGAGCACCTGGAGGAAAACAATGCAGACACAGGGAGAACGTGCAGACTCCACACAGACATCGACCCTGGGCCCCTGGCACTGAGGCAGCAATGCTAACCATTGTGAAACCATGCCACCCTTCTACTTCTACCTCTGTAATACTGCTAGACTCCATCTCTGTCTCATCTGCTGAACCCTTCCTTTATGCCTTTGTTATCTCTTGTCTCTCGACGTAACCATACCAATGTATTCCGAATTGGTGTCCCATGAACTACCCTCTATAAACCTGAAGTAATTCACAGCTCACACCAAGTCTTACTGACCGACATTGATTCCTGGTTCGGCAATGTCTGAATTTCAAAATACTTATCTTTGTTCTCAAATCCCTCCATGATTTTGCCCCTTCCCATCTCCTCCAGATCTAGAATCCGCCAGGATATCTGCGCTCCTCAAACTCTGCCCTCAAGAATCCACAATTTTAAACCCAGCATTGGTGGCCATGTCTTCAGTTGCCTGGACCCCAAGCTCTGGAATTCCCTCCCCAAACTTCCTTCCCACCTTTGAGCCACTCCATAAAACCCTCTTATTGCATTGACCCAGCTTTTGACCATCTGCCCTAATGTGGCTCAGTGTCAAGTTTGCTTTGTAACACTCCTTGGGTTATGTTATTACACTGAAGGTGTTATTAAATATAAACTGTTGTCCTCCCAGGCACACCATCCAGTAGTGTCACTCAATGAGTAACAATCTTTGCAGTCTTCTAGCTGTTGTAACTTGATTCATCGGTGCAGCACAAGCAATGACACTGAAGTTGTTCATTGATCTTGGAGGACCTTGAGAAGACGCCAGTCTTCACCAGAAGTCCATTCAGTCACACACACCAGGTTAGACTGACAATCAGGAAATTTTCGCCCGAATTTAAATTAGCAAAATAAGCAAAGAGTTGATTTTAATTTCTCAATACTATCTCTAGTCACGAACAAACCTTATTTTAAAAACATTGACTTGAGGGTCGCCAACAGTGACACAATAGCCCAAAACTCAAATCCACCTCACTGGTGAACTACCATCGACTTCAGAAAGCGTAGTGGAGGACATGTCCCTGTCTACATGGAGATTGGTAGACAGCTTCAAGTTTTTAGGTGTTTAGATTGCCAACAATCTGTCCTGGTCCCATCACGCCGACACGATAGTTAAGAAAGCTCACCAACATCTCTACTTTTTCAGAAGGCTAAGGAAATTTGGCATGTCTGCCATGACTTCACCAATGTCTACAGATGCACCATAGAAAGCATTCTTTCCGGTTGCATCACAGCTTGGTATGGCTCCTGCTCTGACCAAGACCGCAAGAAAATACAAAGGGTTGTGATTGTAGCCCAGTCCATTATGCAAACCATCCTCCCATCCATCGATTCCATCTACACTTCCCCACTGCCTCGGGAAAGCAGCCAGCATAATCAAGGACCGCACGCACCCTGGACATTCTCTCTTCCACCTTCTTCCGTTGGGAAAAAGATACAAAAGTCTGAAGTCACGTACCAATTCACTCAGGAACAGCTTCTTCCCTGCTGCAATCAGACTTTTGAAATGGTCCTATCACATATTAAGCTGACCTTTCTCTTCACCCTATCGGTAACTGCAACACTATATTCTGCACCCTATCCTTTCCTTTTCCCCTTTGAACAGTATGTTTTGTCTGAAACAACTCGCAAGAAATGATACTTTTCACTGTATCCCAAAGCATGTGACAATATTAAATCAATTCAATTCATCAAGCAGCTGGAGCTCACTGGTCCCATTTAAATAGGACCTGCAGCTCAGTTTAGAGTCCATTTGGGGATAACCCATTCCACCAGGGCCACGAGATCCAAATATACCCCCTTTTGTAGTCTGTACTTTTGAAAGATGCGCAAAATATATGAATACTCACGGGGGAGATGGCCAGCCGCAGTATGGTCCCATTTTTAATCTCGTTACGAGTCTAGAGAGGGTTACAGAAAGAGGGGCCAGAGTGGGGGAGGGGGTGGGGGAGGGGAGGTGGAAGAAAAATGGAAAATCATGAATTCAAAAAGGAGAACAGCAATTAATTGACTTTGTTTGTTTCACAGAAGTTGGGTGTAGGGTGTGTGGGCAATGAAGTTGAGCGTTTGAGCAGAGCTTTAAGGAAATTAAGTGCAAGGCCCACAAACAGTGAGCTTTAATGAGTTTAAGGGTTGGCTCTGAAACAGGATGGATGCTGATGTGCACAGATAGTGGAGGCAAAGACCTGGCATAACTTCAGATGCTACAATGGAATAGCTGGATATTTCTGGATGGATAATGTAAGATTGGCCTTTCTTATCTATTATGGATGCAATGAATGTTACTTAATTACTGATGGAGATTAAATGCTCGGTATTGTGGAGATTTAAAGGCTTCAGGAGCCAGGTAGCTGACCTTTTCTGTGATGTATAGCTGGGTCCCATCAGCATAGCGTAGAGTGTAGTGTTCTGGATTCGGTAAGGACCACCTAGAAAGCAAAACAAGACAAACTACATCACAAAACTTCCAAGTGCAGCACAGTATTGATAAACTTTGAGCCGCACTAGCTGGTGATCTGACACATTAAACAGAAATTGACAAGAATTAGTTACTTGTAACTGCAATTACAAGTAACATCTAATCAGTATGTCATCAATCACGGACACAAACTTATCAGTAATTGTAAATCACCAGTTTGCCATTAACAATTAGGAACACAGGAATCGGAGTAGGCCATTCAGTCCCTCAGGATTCTCGTACCCAATAAAAATGTGTGGGGGGCACTCAAAGCAGAAATTAAACAGGGACAAAATAAACATTTTATGAGTCTCTAACATCTACATGATAGCCAGTATTACAGGTTATCTGAAATATATTCCTGTGATTGCTCAGTCCTTTTCTACCCTCCACACTAGTTCAACTTTTTTCCTCCATCACTGCAGCGTTTGGTCACTGCCCGATGCTGACACACCACAGGGCACCAACACACTGTTCCATAGCTGACACTCTCTTCCATAGCTACAGAGGGCATGGCATACTCTTCCATAGCTAGAGCCTAGTGTTAACACACAATCCTATCAACATCAAACACAGCTAATATCATTGGACCAGTATTCCAGAGGCTCAGATTCAAGCTCTGGAGATACCCATCCAAGGGCATTGAAGAGTCAACCATATTGGTGTGGATCTGGAGTCACGTGTAGGCCAGACAAGGTAAGGACTGCATATTTCCTTCCCTAAAGGACATGAATGAACCAGATGGGAATTTCCAAAAATCAACAATGGTTTTATGGTCATCGTTAGACTTTTAATTCCAGATTTTTATTGCATTCAAAATTTCACCATCTACCATGGTGGGATCCGAACCCAGATTCGGTCCCAGGTCTCTGGATTACTAATGCAGTCACAATACCACTACATCACTGCTTCCCCTATAATGACAATTACTCTATATCAGCAATCTTGGATAGAGATCAGTCTGTGTCTTTTTGTAAACAGCCTCATTCACAAGCACAGTTCTACTTATAGCTCTTATGTAGACATTTTTTTCTGTATGTGGATGTGAAAAAAAAAACACCACGTGTGGGCAGTCTCTACATGTACAATACTGGACTAATACAAACCAGCCAAAATACAGTTACTGACACTGGGAACGATACCGCAGATAGTAATTTTCAATATTTTATCCTCCCCTCTGAAGACACTGATTCATTTTGAGAGGCAGATCCACAGTTGCCCAATGCCCTCATTCTTCAGGTATAAGCATGGGACACTGAGTGATGGCAGCAATTCGGCTATGGCATGCATCACAATAGTCCATGCTCCAATTCACACAAGTGGATGAATTGAAAAGTAATCAGGACTGAGAAGAATGGCTGGCTTCTTCCCCAGGGGATGGGGGTCAAAGTGCACAAGTGGACAAAGGGAGCATCACCCTGCCCAGCTTATTACCTAATTAGAGTGCCTTGCTCTGCCCTCCCCACCCCGCATATACCTTAACTTCTCTATTTCTGTGGGGCTCAGATACATTACCAAACTCTCCAGTCCCATACCTGTGCTTCCATAAAGGAAACAATCAATACTCTAAGGAAAAACATTCCTGCCTCATCCAGCTAACAGTAAGGCAGCTAATCACAGAGCACAATTATCATAACGGACCTTCCCCTGTGGGATCTGGACAGCTTCAACCACCCACATCATACAACTAGCAATATCAGATATCAAGCCTAATTTCATACCCCACCCTAGTCACCACACAAGGCCCAAACCAGAGAGCGTCTGCAACCTTTATATCCCTTTTGATCCCAAACCGACTGTCCGGCCCCATACTATCTCCGTCCCATCACACAAAGGACACTTCCTGCACACAACATTAGCGCCTAGTCCCTTAAAGGTAAAGGTACCAACTGGAAATTCTCAATGCTCTTCACATCCTTGATCGTCACTATTTCTAATCTATGTCAGCCCTATAAAGCCCCCTCAGTCTCAGAGGTCATGTGCCTCCCCTCTCCATTTATCCTAGTGGTACCAACATACCTTCAGCTCCGAGGCATTGAATTCTCCACAAAATCTCTCAGCCTCTCTATTCTCCTCTCCTTTTAAACACACACCTATGTCCAAGCTTATGGCCTTCAATAATATTTCCTTCGAGAGTCTACTTTTGACCAATTACATTACATGAAAGGAGCTACATGACGGCATGTTGTTGCTGCCATTGCTGCAAACACCAAGAACAAGTTTAGCATGGTTGATAACATAT
The DNA here is from genome assembly GCF_964213995.1 of Mustelus asterias. Lineage (NCBI taxonomy): Eukaryota > Metazoa > Chordata > Chondrichthyes > Carcharhiniformes > Triakidae > Mustelus > Mustelus asterias. The sequence continues at coordinate 27,166,805 of NC_135820.1, read as the reverse complement.
GAACAAACAAATTAGGAGAAGTAGGTGGGTAATTTGGCCCCTCACACCTGCTCCTCCAACCAATAAGATCATGGCTGATCAGATTGAGGCCTCAACTCCACTTTCCCTCCTACCCCCTCATCAGGCAAGAATCTATGTAACTCAGCCTTAAAATCATTCATTGACTGTTGGCTCCACCGCTCTGGGGTAGAGAGTTCCACAGACTCTCAGCGTTCAAAAAAAAATTCTTCTCATCTGTCTTAAATGGGTAACCCCAGGTTAGAATTTTCCAGCTCTTCACCCAGATGTGAATAGAGATTTCAATGGCGCACCAGCATGTTTCCTCGTGGTGTGGGGGTGGTGGTTTTGGCATCCACACTTTCAGTTCCCCTCATATGTTTCAACAAGATCCCCTCTTATTCTTCTAAACTCTGATGGATATAGGCCCAACTTGTCCAACCTTTGCTCATAGGACTTCTCATTTCAGGAATCAGTTGAGTGGGCCCTCTGTGTCCTGGCTACCCATGTATGCAGTAAGTAGATATGCAGTGGTCATAGAATCCCTACAGTACAGAAGGAGGCCATTCGAGTCTGCACTGACCACAACCCCATCTAGGCCCTATTCCCATAACCCCACATATTTACCCTGCTAATCCCCCTGACACTTGGGTCAATTTAGCACGGCCAATGAACCTAACCTGCACATCTTTGGACTGGGCACCCGGAAGAAACCCACGCAGACACGGGGAGAACTTGTAAACTCCACGCAGACAGTGACCCAAGGCTGGAATTGAACCTGGGTCCCCAGTGCTGTGAGGCAGCAGTGCTAACCACTGTGCCACTGGTCCCAATGGTCATTGGGGGATAGAAAGGCATTCCTTGCATTGCCAGGGTAAAGGATGTCGCAGAGTGCAGAACATTGGTTTAGGGGTGGTGGGAATGAAAAGTTGTGGTTTCCCGTGAGAATCAGTGACAGGAAGGAAAGGATGGAGGTCCCCGAGTGAGAGAATTTTAGAAACAAAGATGGGAGGCAATAATCTCTGTGCAACATGTTAATGAACATAGAAACAAGCAGGATGGAACAAGTTGACAGAAGGCTGGAAAAATGGTTAGGGAAGTAGGGTATCAAATTCCTGGGCACTGGGATCTATTGTATGGTAGCAGGGATCTGTTCAAGGCTGGAAGATTGCACCCCAACAGAACAGAGATCCAGGTCTTCACAAAAAGATAAGTTTGTGCTGTGAACAGTGTTGTAAACTAAGTTGGTGAGGGTGAATGGATGCAGCGGTGGACGGGGGCAACATTAAGATGAAATATTAGGAGGAGAAGCCAGGTGGGTAGATAATTAGGAGAGGCGAAGAGTACCAGAGTGATTAGTTCACAAGTAGGAGGAATCAAAATGGTAAATGTCAGGCTGTGCAAGGCTGGTCACGAATGCAGGTGTGCAAATACACAGCGTGTGATTTTTAAAAAGGCTGATGAGCTGCAGACATAGTCATCACATTGGACTATGCTTATAGTGGCAATAAAACAGACAGAATTGTTACAGCACAGGAGGAGGCTGTGCGGCCAATCATGTTTGCTCTCCAAATTAGCAATTTACATGTAGCTAATAATCAATCATCCCTTAAATCAAGAAATTAAAGAGGTTTGTAGCAAAGACAATGTAATAATTATAGGGATCTTTAATCTTTGTATGTAGGGGACAATTAAAAAAATAGCAAAAGAAGTTTGAAGGATTGGTCATGGAATGTATTGGAATACCTCCTTAGACCGCAGATCATGGAACCAACCAAGGAAGATGCTATTTTAAATCTTGTTTTATGTAATGAGACAGCATTCATTAGTAATCAGAGTTGAAGGAGAAACAGAGTGCTATAGGGAAAGTGCTAGGAAAGTATTATTAATTGGATAGCACCCCCATGAGCCAGTACAGACATGGGTTGAGTGGTCTCCTGTTATGCTGTGTTGTTTTAATGATTCTATGACGAATTCCCAATAAGAGAAAGCAAATATAAAAAGTACTACATCCCTTTTGTTGCTCCCTGATACCATCACTTCCTCAACTCCCCATTTTTCATTATTCCCAACTCATGCTTCACATAAGGCTTCACCCTTCCTTCCCACCCCTGCCTACGCTATTTATTTGCCCTCCTTCTTCCACCCACCCCCACCCCCCCACCATCTTCCAGACTGCCAAGTAGTTTTGTGACCAGTTTTTATAGCTTCAGATCGAGGACCAATATTCTTTCCTGATCCTTTACTCAACATTAGAAAGTACAACAAGGAACAGCACAATCTACAGTACAGAGAGAGGGCCTTTCCCCAGAGACGCAAAAACTATGTTCACCAGCATGGACAAACAAACTTCCCACACACTGGCTGGGGTCAAGGTTATGCTGAAAAAGTAAATACAAATATTAATTCTGGAGTTAATGACCATGGGATTACTGGAGTAACCAGCAGATAACAATTCCCATCAATCACTCACTCACTCTATAATTGCAAACTGGAACAAATTTGCTTTTGTATTTGCCCTGAACGATTTGCTCTCGAGAATATTGCGCCCTCAGGCAGCTTGGCTCCTTCCAGTTTGCAGTCTCTTGCACAGCAGCTCCTGAATTATATACAAAATCAGGCAAGTTCAAGGGAGGGAGGAGAAGAGTTGACAGGCATAGAACCTTTAATAGTTACAGCAACGTGCATTTATATAGTGCCGTTATTTGAGCAAAACGCTTCACAGCACTGCACAGGAATGTAGTAAGGTAAAATTTAACACTGAAGCTACCAGGAAGCAACTAAAATCATGGACCAGGTTGTAGGTTTTATACAGCAGCTTAAATGAGAGAGAGAGAGGTACAGAGATTTAGGGAGAGAATTTCAAGAAACAGATGCTGGACGAATGGACCAGTCAGCCAGCTGTCAACAGCGAGCTGGTTTAATTTTCATACGGTAATGGGACATAGGGTTACTAGTGAAAGGAAATGGGTCGTAAATACTGCTGAACCAGAATAAGTAACAAATGACTGTTCTGGAACTAAGTCAAGAAGACACAAAATAATGAGACAGCTTTCATTAGTAATCATATATAGTTGAAGGGGAAACAGTGCTTTAGGGAAAGTATTACTAATTGGATAGCTCCTCAATGAGTAGGTACAGATGTAGGTTGAGTGGTCTCCTGTTATGCTGTATTATTTTAATGATTTTGTGACAAATTCCCAATAAGAGAATGCAAATATTACTACATCCCTTTTGTTGCTCCCCTGATTCCATCACTTCCTCAACTCTATAGATTTTATTTTTTGTGACTCATCATTAGATTGAATCTTCTCAATTTCTCTTTCATCCTCCTCCACCTCTACCAGCAATCTTTCCAATTTTCAATATTTTTCTCATCTTCACTCCTAGATGGGATACAGCACCACAGGTGGTAGGTACCCTGGTATCTCGCCCAAGCGCCTGTTCCATAAACCCAGCTGGACAGTCCCATTTTGAGTAGCACCACAGCTGAGGTGGAGCTGGTCCTCACCCAACATTCACCCATACGCACTCTCCAGCTGCCTGGGTCCCAGAGTCATAGAGGTTTACAGCATGGAAACAGGCCCTTTGGCCCAACTTGTCCAAGCCGTCCTTTTTTTTGAAACCCCTAAGCTAGTCCTAATTGCATTTGGCCCATATCCCTCTATACCCATCTTACTCATGTAACTGTCTAAATGCTTTTTTTAAAAAGACAAAATTGTACCCACCTCTACCACTACTCTAGCAGCTTGTTCCAGACACTCACCACCCTCTGAAAAAGTTGCCCTCTGGACCCTTTTGTATCTCTCCCCTCTCATCTTAAACCTATGCCCTCTAGTTTTAGACTCCCCTCCCTTTGGGAAAAGATACTGACTATCTAGCTGATCCATGCCCCTCATTATTTTAGACCTCTATAAGATCACCCCTCAGCCTCCTACACTCCAGAGAAGAGTGTCCCAGTCTACCCAGCCTCTCCTCATAGCTCAAACCATCAAGTCCCGGTAGCATCCTAGTAAATCTTTTCTGCACTCTTTCTAGTTTAATAATATCCTTTCTATAATAGGGTGACCAGAATTGTACACAGTATTCCAAGTGTGGCCTTACCAATGTCTTGTACAACTCCAACTCCTGTATTCAATGTTCTGACCAATGAAACCAAGCATGCCCAATGCCTTCTTCACCATTCTGTCCACCTGTGACTCCACTTTCAAGGAGCTATGAACCCGTACCCCTAGATCTCTTTGTTCTGTAACTCTGTCCAATGCCCTACCATTAATTGAGTAAGTCCTGCCCTGGTTTAATTGACCAAAATGCATCACCTCACATTATCTAAATTAAACTCCATTTGCCATTCGCATAGTTATACACTTGGTGTGTCGAACCACAAAGATTTTAAGCATAATTTTATTTAGAAAGTCTATTGTTTTTAAACTTTGAAGTACATTTAATTGATCAAGATCCCATTGCAACCCTAGATTCTTCATTGTCCACTATGCCACCAATCTTGGTGTCATCTGCAAACTTACTAACCATGCCTACTAAATTCTCATCCAAATCATTAAATATAAATGACAAATAACAGTGTTCCCAGGAATGACTCCTGAGGCACTCCACTGGTCACAGGCCTCCAGTTTGAAAAAACAATCTTCTACAACCACCCTCTGTCTCCTGTCATCAAGCCAATTTTGTATCCATTTGGCTACCTCAACTTGGATCACGTGAGATTTAACCTTATGCAACAACCTACCATGTGGTACCTTGTCAAAGGCCTTGCTAAAGTCCATGTAGATATCAACTGCATTGCCCTCAACTACCTCCTTGGTTACCCCTTCTAAAAACTCAATCAAATTTGTGAGAAATGATTTTCCACTCACAAAGCCATGCGGACTGTCCCTAATCAGTCCTTGCATCTCTAAATGCCTGTAGATCCTGTCTCTCAGAATACTTTCTAACAACTTGCCAACCGGCCTGTAGTTCCCAGGCTTTTCCCTGCAGCCCTTCTTAAACAAAAGCACAACATTTGTCACTCTCCAATCTTCAGCCACCTCACCTGTGACTATCGATGATTCAAATATCTCTGCTCAGGTACCTGCAATTTCCTCCCTAGCCTCCCACAGTGTCCTGGGATACACTTCATCAGGTCCTGGGGATTTATCTACTTTGATGCGCTTCAAGACTTCCAGCACCTCCTTCTCTGTAATATGTACACTCCTCAAGACATCACTATTTGTTTCCCCAAGTTCCCCAGCATCCATGCTTTCCTCAACAGCAGATACTGATGAGCAATATTCATTTAGGATCTCGCCCATCTCTTGTGGATCCGCACATAGATTACCTTGTTGATCCTTAAGAGGCCCTACTCTCTCCCTAGTTTCTCTTTTGGCCTGGATTTATTTGTAGAAGCTCTTTGGATTCTCCTTTGCCTTATCTGCCAAAACAATCTCATGTCCCCTTTTTGCCCTCCTGAATCTCTCAACTCTACTCCTACACCCCCTATACTCTTCAAGGGATCCACTTGATCCCAGCTGCCTATGCATGTCATGTGCCTCCTTCTTCTTCTTGACCAGGGCCTCAATATCCCAAGTCATTCAGGGTTCCCTACTTCTGCCAGCCTTGCCCTTCAGTCGAAGAGGAATGTGCTTACCCTGAACCCTGGTTAACACACTTTTGAAAGCATCCCACTTACCAGACATCCCTTTGCCTTCCTCAATTAACTTTTGAAAGTTCCTGCCTGATGCCATCAAAATTGGCCTTGCCCCAATTTAGAATTTTAACTTTTGGGCCAGACCTATCATTCTCCATAGCTATGTTAAAACTAATGGAATTATGGTCATTGGTCCCAAAGTGATCCCTCACTAACACTTTTATCACCTGGCCTTCCTTATTTCCCAAGAGAGGGGTCTGGAATTAGCTCCCTAAACTTCTCCACATCTCCCTTTTCCTTTTAAAATAGCCTTAAAACCTCTCTCTTCGACCAAGCTTTTGGTGCTCTGTCCCAATATCTCTTCATGTGCCTCGGTGCTTTGTTTGATAACTCTCCTGTGAAGTACCATGGAATGTTTAAAAGTTTCTATACAAATGCAAGTTACTGTGAAATACCCTGAGGGCTGCATAGATGCAAATTCTTCCATTGACATCAAATTTGTTTTGGAAAATGAACCATATTGGAGAGATTTTTAAGCTACTTGGCAAGGTATTGTGGTATTCTATTCACAACATAAGGTTGCACCATTTGCTGTCACATGCCAAAAATATTGGAGGAAACAAAACAGTTGGTCGATTTTCTTTCAACACAACAGTTCAGAGATAAATTGCAATGGAGAGGAAGAATCTGTGAAACATACAAGATCCTGAGGGGACTTTATATGGTAGATACCGGGAGGATGCTTCCGCTTGTGGGCAAGACAGTTTAAGAATAAGAAGTCTCTCTTTTAAGACAGCGACGGGGAGAAATCTTTCCCTCAGAACTCATTAGACAAAGGAGCCAAGGCTTGGGGAGGGTGATGGCAGACAGGAAGGTGGAGTGAGGCCACATCCAGATCATCCATTATCTTATTGGATGACAGAGCAGGCTCAAGTGGCCGAATGGCCTACTCCTGCTCCTAAATCCTGTGGAACACAGGAAGAGGTGAAAGAGAAAAAAGGATAGCAAGGTAGAGGAAAAAGGAGGAAGAAGAGTGTAGGAGGAGGAGGAGGAAGGAGATGAGGAGAAAGAGAAGTGAAGTGGAGGGAGGCAAGAGAAAACAAGGGATACCGAAAATTACTGCACATCCAATTACTGATTTATAAGGAAAGTATTAAATGAGACTGTCCTGAAGTCTTCTTTGATACTACTTTACCCTTAGCTGTTGCCTGTTAACTCAGGAAATATGAATCATTGCAGATGCAGGGCCCAATTTAAGTGGTCAGTTTAAGATATCAAACCTAATTCAAAGACATTCCAGCATAAAGTGATGCACTAATTACAGAATTTTAACCACTTGATAACAATTGCAGAACTTGCTGTAAAGAACACCACCTGAATATCCACCATTCTTTTAAGCAGTAGATTGGCATAGAATCGTAGTAGGTCAAAGGCAGACAACAATTACAAGTTTCACTTGGCAGAATGAGTTCAAGTTGACAAAGTAGGAAGTTACTGATATTTGGGAAAAGAACAGGTTAAAACTAAAGATAAGGCACAATAGAAGCTTCTTCTTCAGATCACCTGATTAAGAATTAAGTTTAAGAATGTTAAACTAGAACCCCATAATCACACAATTCCAGAACATGTGGATCAAAATATCAAGAGAGACAGTGAAAGGAATTAAAAGTAGGTATTGGAACAGGTACATGGAATTTGATACACAGTCTGATCAACCCATATACTGAGCTCGAAACGGTGATGTATTTAAGCCCCTCAGATAAACCGGAGTACTGTTTGTTAAGTGCATATTTTTAAAAATAATTTACGTGCTATATATTTAATGTCTCGGTAATGCCTGTTACACAATATGTAAGAAGGCTATTGACTTGGAGTAAGTTTTAATTAAGAATATATTTATACTCTAACAGATGTAGAGTCACTGTTATTTGGTAAATAAATGAAGCAGCCAATTTCTGCACTGCAAGATCCAACAAATGAGATGAATAGCCTGTTATTAACTGGCAATAGGATCATATCTGAACATCCATTCTTTAAATACTGATTTTTCAGCCAAAATGTGTGCAATGCTCATCTTATCAGTCATTAATCACAAACTCTCAGACGCTTGCTTACTGTGTATCACATCACTAATTGCTTCATAGCTGTCAAAATCAGCATTCATCACATTGTGACAGATCATACCCTTAAACACTATTGTTTCTCAAGGGCAATTAGGGCTGGGCAATAAATGCTGGCCTAGGCAGCAGAGCCTTGAATTAAAAAGGAATCAGTCATCCTATATCTTACTCAAACTCTAATCATAATGCATCACTGACTGAGCCATAACCCCACCCACCCCCACCAAACTTTTTCCGGAACGCATCACCGACTACACCAAACCCCTCTTTTAGCAATGCTTAGTTGTGACACAACAGGACTTACCCATCACAGACCTCCCGGATAATTGCAATCAATGGTTTTTTCTGAAAATGACAAGGAGTTGAGTTAGCAATCACATCAACCAGATAAAATTTCAGATCAGGTCAAACTTTAAGGCATTTACATTGAAAGAACATTTCACCATTAGCTCAAAACCACAAGAGTATTAGGTTTATTTATAACAGATTCCTGTGGCCAAATATTTCAAATGCCGGGTTACAGCTCCTGCCACCTCACAGACACATGATCCCACCCGATCTCAATTTTCAGCCGTCTCTTTCTCTCTGGTATGTTTCCCTATCTCACATACCTGTGCCAGCTGGGACCGGAGTCAGAAAACAGTAGGTTCAAGTCCCACTCCAGGACATAAACACAAAAATCAAGGGCGACACCCCAGTGCAGTATTGAGGGAGTGTTGCGCTGCTGGAAGTGCCATCTTTTAGATAAAACGTTAAACTGAGGTCCTTTTTTAAAAAAAATCAGTCAGGTGGATGCAAAAGATCCAATGACACTGTTCCAAGAGAAGGTGAGTTGATGCCAGTGTCCTGGGCAATATTTATCCCTAGATTAACACCTCAAACCAGATTATATGACCATCACATTGCTCTAGTCTTGAAAGGTGCTATATAAATGCAAGTTCTTCCATTTTCCCTTGCTCTCTTTCCAGTTGTTTCTCTTTGGTACATCTCATCTTTACTAATGGTCCTGGAGAGCTGCTGCTCTGTGTACACAGTGCACTCATCTCCATGATGTTTGGTGAATGTGCTCAGGAGGGAAAGATAACTTTGGACTTGGGGCCCAATCTTCTGCTCTCACTGGTGGCGAGCAGAGCACCTAGGTGGAATGGTGACGTACAGAAACCCCGACCTTCCTGCCTCCAGGAAGTTCTGGGCAGGAAGGCCCTTGGAGGACGTTCCCACCCAGCCACTATTTGAGACCCTTAAGTGACCAATTAATGACCACTTAAGAATGTGGTCAGGCCACCTCCACTTATTAATCCTGCTGCAAGTGGGCTTGTCATCATGTGCTGTGCACAACATGTAAAACTATCACCTTGAGGCCAAAGGTGGGGTGGTTGGAAGAGAGGCTCCCACTGAGAGCTACTCCCCCACCTTCTTTCTCGATACCCCGTCCCCCTCTGCCTGTAACCCATCCTACTTCCACGAAAGCACTTCCAACCCCAACCTCCAAAGCCTCCCAACATTACTTATCTGTAGACTTGGTCCTTGACCCCCTCTTAAATTTACCACATTCTGCAGCGCATCTTGTGAACGATACACGCAGCTGTCACTGAGCATTGGTGGTGTGGGGAGTGAATTTTGGATGGTTAGCATGTCGATCGAGTGGGGCTGCTTATTCCTGGATGAACAAAGAACAATATGGAACAGGCCCTTCGGCCCACCAAGCTTGTGCTAGTATGCAGTTTCTATCCCTCTGTCTGTCTCCCATTCATGTGACTATCAAGATACGTCTTGAACGTTGCTAGTGTGCTTGCTTCCACCACCTCCTCTGGCAATGTGTTCCAGGCACCCACCACCCTCTGAAAAACCTTCCCCACACATCTCCCTTAAACTTCCCCCTCTCACCTTGAAATTGACACTTCCACCCTGGGAAAAAGCCTCTGACTATCCACCCTGTCTATACCTCTTAGTTTTGTTGACCTCTATCAGGTCTCTGTCTTTCCAGTGAAAACAACCTGAGTTATCCAACCTCTCCTCATAGCCAATGCCCTTGAGATCAGGCAACATCCTGGTGAACCTTCTTTGCACTCTCTCCAAAGCTTCCACATCCTTCTGGTAGTGTGGCGACCAGAACTGCACACAATACCCCAAATGTGGTTTAACTGAAGTTTTATACAGCTGCAACATAGCTTGCCCCAGCCGATGAAGGCAAGCATGTCTTTCTGGTGGTGTGGCGACCGAAATTGCACGCAATACTCCAAATATGGCCTAACTGAAGTTTTATACAGCCGAAACATAACTTGCCCCAGCCGATGAAGGCAAGCATGCCATATGCCTTCTTGACCACCTTACCCACCTGTGTTGTCCCTTTTAGGGACAGCACAGTGGCACAGTGGGTTAGCACTGCTGCCTCACAATGCCAGGGACCCGAGTTCGATTCCCAGCTTGGGTCAATGTGTGTGTGGAATTTGCACATTCTCCCCAAGTCTGTGTGGGTTTCCTCCGGGTGCTCCGGTTTCCTCCCACAGTCCAAAGATGTGCGGAGGGAAGTGGAGGTTGCTGGGGTGGGGGTAACTCTATTGGAGTTGGCGGAAAATGCACCCTTGTCAATACTGCCTATCCCATAGCCATTTAATGCTCCAACAAGCATTAAATTGGCTGAAGGTGGGACTTCTGCTCTTCACTCAAGGCGAAGTCCCACCTCAGAGAGCTCCCAGCTCTCTGGTCCCTCCATCGCCAGAAGCTGCAGTGGACAGGACTGGAGTGAAAGCAGTGCTTAAATACCAACAGTCCAGGACCAGGTACGTTTTGGCCATTTCAGGGTAGTAGAAAGATCCAAGATATTTTACTGCCAGCATCACATTTCCCACCCGAATTATAGAATCCCTACAGTGCAGAAAGAGGCCATCCAGCCCATCAAGGCTGCACCAATTCTCCGAAAAAGAGTATCGCACCCAGGCCTTCCTCTCTGCTGTATCCCAATAACCCCACGCATTTTACCATTACTAATCCACCGAACCTACACATCTTTGGACACTAAGAGAGCCCCATGCCTACAAACTCTCTCCCCCCCCCCCCCTCTCTCTCTCAGCAGTTCTCCATCCAGAACAGGCAAGACTCCCAATGCCACAAACATATTCTACCCATGGTTCCTAAAGCTTTGCACCAATGGGTTTTCCTTGTGTCATATCACAGTCTGTTTTAGCCGAATTGCTAAGAGACAGGTTGCTATAATTAGTCGACAACTCATTTATCAGGATAATAGAAGACAAACTCTGAACTTGGGTCCTTTATTGTCCAGCAATTTCTAAGTTCCCAGTTTAGAGTAAAAGTTGCCTTAGCTGACTGAAATAAATGGAAACAGGAGATGGGTAGTAGCTTGAGGTCGACAAAATGCAAGTCTCCAATACTCCAGGTCTCTCGTATCAACCACAGCTGATCAATTCCCAGTTTCTCTCTCTCCACTCCATCACCACTTCTTTCAAAACACTTATGATGTGGAGATGCTGGCGTTGGACTGGGGTGGGCACACTAAGAAGTCTCACAACACCAGATTAAACTCCAACAGGTTTATTTGGAGCCTCGAGCTTTTGGAGCGCTGCTCCTTCCTGAGTGGGACTCTCAGGTGAGTGGGCCACTCACCTGAGGAAGGAGCAGCGCTCCAAAAACTCGTGACTCCAAATAAACCTGTTGGACTTTAACCTGGTGTTGTGAGACTTCGTACTGTTCAAAGCACTCAACATCTGTAGGTATAAGCCTCGAGCATCAGAAAACTTCCGTTCCTAACTCTCAGTGCGATGGACAGGCGGAAGAGACTTCCAGAAAGGCGACAGCTCAGAATTAATTAGCGCCTTGGAGGATCAAGGGAGGTTTTAGAGTTAGAGACAATACTTTCAAGGGAAATAATTCAATGTTTTTTTAAAGCAGGCGATTAAATGAGCTGGAGGCAAGACGTCCAAAATACAGTACTGATTGATGGATTTCTGGTTGGAGTGGGCCGTATGAGGCAAATAGCCCAAGTTCCCCTTTTCTTTTTGTTAAGGAAGAGGCAGCATCATCAATAATCTGGCCAGCTGGAAAAAGGTTTCAGGCAAGTGGGGAAAGGCAGCAGTACAGTAGGGGAGGTTGGACGGGAGGGTAAGGCACTTAAATTCTGCTGGGAGGAGACAAGTTTGGTGCAATTGAAAGGGGCACCAAACAAACACCATCTCCCGTCCATTTGTGACATATTTTGATTTTTAAAAACAAAATCCATGAGGATAAAATTATATTCTTACACCCTTGTTTTATGGGAAAGCATGTTCAAGTCACTAGAAATCAAGATCTGCGCCTGAAATCTGTGAGCTTCTGATTCTGTTCAAGCCACTTTTGTTTGAGATAATCCTCATCCCAATTATACTTGCATGCTTCATGGAATGTGAAAAGGAACAATGTGGTGGTATTCAATCTTGGCTAACAGTGTGACAAGGGCCTTTGAATTCAAAGCAACTCAAAGAGACACAGGACTGCAGTATAGCTGACTAAGTATGTCGAGGGGGCAGGCTGCAAACAGGCTTATAAGAACCACTTTATGGAAAGACTGGAAGGCAAACAACTTTATTGAGAGCCATAGTGCTGTTACCTCACCACAGAGGAGTGTACATAGTACCCTGAAGGCCACTATCCTGTTAGTGTATATTAATACAGCAAATTCAATGATCACTTTTACATTAAATTAAGGAATGCAATTGAATTTCAGTTTTAGAGTGTCCTGTCGATAATATGGAAGTTAGGAGGGTGTTGCTTTTGTCTTCCAATGTTCTCCCCTCCTCTCAGCTTCAGTAGTCCCAAAGGTGCAGGTCATAGACTCAGAGTCCCATTGAGTCTGCACCAGTCATCATTCTAATCCCATTTTTCAGCACTTGATCTGAGGCCTTGTATGCTCTGGCATTTCATTTACCCGTCTAAAGTGTTGCCCTTCTGTCCGTCACAGATGTGTCCAGGCAATGAATGACAGCAGCTACCTGACCATGGAGGATGTTGAGTACATTCAAGACTGAGCTCAAGAGACAAGGTAATTAAGATAGGGTGGAAAGTACGGTTGGGCAGACTCAAGGAACCATATAGCTTACTCCTGCTCCTATTCCTTTTATGGCTTTTTAAAAAAAAAACCCTACAGTGCAGAAGGAGGCCATTCGGCCCATCGAGTCTGCACCGACCACAATCCCACCCAGGCCCGACGCCCATATCCCTACATATTTACCCGCTAATCCCTCCAACCTACACATCTCAGGACACTAAGGGGCAATTTTAGCATGGCCAATCAACCTAACCCGCACATCTTTGGACTGTGGGAGGAAACCGGAGCACCCGGAGGAAACCCACGCAGACACGAGGAGAATGTGCAAACTCCACACAGACAGTGACCCAAGCCGGGAATCGAACCCAGGTCCCTGGAGCTGTGAAGCAGCAGTGCTAACCACTGTGCTACCGTGCCGCTTATGAAACAAAGGAGAAATTATCACCTGTGATCCCATTTTCATTCAACATCTATAGTTGGAGTGTAACCTGGAGCACAAATTTGGGCTGATTTCATTCACGCCATCCCAGGCCACTAACAGCCTGGCAAAAAAAAAATCACTTAACCTAGTACACACTGAGAAACAAATCTGTGGCCTCCTTGTTCTGCACAGCGACCTACTCAGCCGCAAATGTACAGATACTGATTGAGATCTTGAATCTTGATCCCAAGGGTGCCCCTTGCAGCAACTTGAAGGCAGTCCCGTAATTGGGTTACATCATTGGCAGCTACAAGATGGTGAGTGGGTGATAGCTAGGAGGTGAGCCCAGAGACAAAGTATTTTCGAAGTTACTTAACAGTTCTATTTTCACATCGTGGAGTCAAACGCTTTTATGCAGAAAACTGGCCCAAGTGGGGTTTTGCAGGGAGCCCGGACTGCAGCTATGCTGCACCACTTGGTAAATACTGCGCACACTAATAATAACGTGGAGCTTACATGGGTCATTTTTCTTATGGGCAACAGCTCCCCACGATCTTCTCAAGAGCAATTATGGATGGGCAATAAATGGTGGCCTTGCCAGTGACTCCCACATCCCATGAATGAATATGTAAACAAAAGTCCCTGTAGCCACCTCAAATTTGTGTCTCGAGAGGCACTGTGAGGGATAACTGTCTCTACACGCACACACCGGCCAATTGTTTTAATTATGTTATATATGCCAAATTGTCCTCTTTAAGCTGATTGGTTCCTCTTTTTGCCTTTTCCCATGAGACAGGAGCTCAACACAACGCATCACCTTCATGTAAGCTTTTTTTGGAAATTGGGGGGGCCTTTTCACAGCTTTCCTGCCACTAACACTGTTTATCTGGGCTGTAACCTGCACCGATAGACACTGACTTTCCTACACAAGTGGCTGGGCTCTTTCATAGCCAACAAGTCCTGGAGTGGAACTTGAACCCAAGGCCTTTGGCTCAGAGGCAGGAAAACCACTCATTGAGCCATTCCACCTCCCTAGTGGCCACACTTAAATAATGTGTCTGGACAACAAGTGCCAGCAACAAAGTAGTAAAACATCCCATGGCATTTCACAGGAGGGCTATCTGACAAAAACTGACGCCATGAAAATAAAACATGAGGACAGGTGATCAAAAGCTTGGTCAAAGAGGGATGTTTTCAGAAGTCTTCAAAGGAGGGATGAGGAAAATGGAAAAGCATAAGAGTTTTGGGAGGGAGCTGCAGTGTTTGCAGTCTAGGCAGCTGAAAGCATGGCTATCAGTGGTGCAGCAAAGAAAGTGGGTGATGCACAAGAAGTTTGATTTGGAGGAATGCAGGGGACATCCCTTTCTAGCAAGATCCTGTCCTCCTTTAAAATCCACATACAATCACTGTTCAAGAACAGGACACCTGATGTATCCTCTTGAAGAGTTTACTGTCGAAGGGCTGATATTCTGATGCAAGTCCAACCAAGTAGTTTTAGCTCAATACGTATGAAAAATAAATCTTATTAACAGGTAGCAGCTGGCAAACGTGTTGCCTGCAGCGATGAGAGACGTCCGAGAACCAGCTGCCTCTCCACACATGTTTTAAACTAGAGTCAAATTTCCATTCCCAAGCAGAATCAACAGCCACTGAGCATGCAGTATGTCACGTGGCACCTTACATCTCCCTGCGCATCACACTGCTTCAGCAAACCATGACAGCCTGTCCATCAGCCATAAGGCACAAGTCCACTTGCACTCCACTTGCCTGGATGAGTGCAGCCCCAACAACACTCAAGATGCTTGGCACCATCCAGAACAAAGTAACTCACTTGATTGGGACCCAATTCATCACCTTAAACATTCACGCTCTCCACCACTGGTGCAAAGTGGCAGCAGTATGTACAATCTACAAGATGCACTGAGCAACGCACCAAGGCTCCTTTGATAGCATCTTCCAAAGCCATGGCTATCACCTAGAAGATGCCTAGAAGAGTAGGGGAACACCACCATCTGCAAGTTGTCTTCCAAGTCACACACTATCTTGACTTGGTATCACATCACTGTTCCTTCACTATCACTGGATCAAAATCTTGGAACTCCTTACTAACAGCACTTTGGATGTATCTACATACACGGACTGCAGCAGTTACTTTCTCAAAGACAATTAGGAATGAGCAACACATGCAGGCCTAGGCCTAGCCAGTTCATGAAGGAATATTTTAAAAAGTCAGTCTCTGATTCGAGGCACAAGTTCTGTTTGCCTTCTCACTCCCTGCCACAACTCTGTCCAATGCTCACCCTTCTCAGCACCCAATACCATCCAACACTTCACTGTCCTTTCAATCTAACACTCACTGCTCATCTCTCTGCACTGTGCTCCTCCTCATCTATCACTCAATTACTCTGTCCTCTCAGTCCAGTGGATCACCGTTTAATAACTAATCTGATTAATCCCAATTATTTCATCGTGCAAATCATCGGGCTAAGGATGTACCCTTGTACAAATATCAACATTACAGATTTTCAGCACAGGCTGCGATCACAAGATCTTCAGGCTCACGGACACTCACCTGGTCTATTTCAATCAGCTGGGCATTGGCTCCTGGCCATTCGATCGCCACCTTCACAATGTCTGATGGGGGTGGCATTGGTCAAACAGTCCAGCTCCTACCCTCTAAATAGTTCAACGGAATGGAGCAGTGCCTTGATACATCAGACGTTAAACCTATGCAGCAGAGCAATTTAAAATTAGTAAGCTGTTCGAAACAAATACTTTTAAATTAGTAATGCAACAGTTCATTCCAGGACAAAGCAGTCCACTTGACTGGAACCTCATCCATCACTTTCACTCCCACCACCACTGATGCACAGTGATCACAGTGTGTACCATCTGTAAGATGCATCACAGGAACTCACTAAGGCTCTTTCAACACCACCTTTCAAACCCATGGCCTCTACCATCTAGGAGGACAAGGGCATACATGGGAATACCACCACCTACAAGTTCCCCCCCAGGTCACTCACCATACTGACTTGGAAATATATCGTTGTTCCTTCCCTTTTGCAGAATCAAAATCCTGGAACTCCCTTCCTAACAGCATTGTGGGTGCACCTACACCATATGGAGTGCAGTGGTTCAAGGTGGCAGCTCACCACCACCTTTTGAAGGGCAATTAGGGATAAATGCTTAAATGCTGGCCTATTCAGCGACACCCACATCCCCTGAACAAATGAATAAATAAAAATTGTAACTTAGCTACGTAGAACAATCTTCACATCTACAGTGTTAGCTGAACTCTGGCAGTGCTACAATTGATCTCAGGGCCCATCAAGTCTGCACAACAACAATCCCATCCAGGTCCTATCCCTGTAACTCCATGCTCCATGTATTTACCCTCGCTAGTCCCCCTGACACTAAGTGGCAATTTAACATGGCCTATCAACCTAACCCGCACATCTGAGTGTGGAGAGGAAACCCGCAAGAAACGGGGAGAACATGCAAACTCCACACAGATAGTGTGGGGCGGCATGGTGGTACAGTGGTTAGCACTGCTGCCTCACAGCACCAGGGTCCCAGGTTCAATTCCAACCTTGGCTCACTGTCTTTGTGGAGTTTGCACATTTTCCCCATGTCTGCGTGGGTTTCCTCCGAGTGCTCTGATTTCCTCCCACAGTCCAAAGATGTGCGGGTTCGATTGATTGGCCATGCTAAATTGACCCGAGTGTCAGGGGGATTAGCAGGGTAAATGCGTGGGGTTGTGAGAATAGGGCCTGTATAGGATCGTGGTTGGTACAGACTTGATGGGCCAAATGGCCTCCTTCTGTACTGTGGGGATTCTATGACCCAAGACCAGAGTTGAACCCGGGTCCCTGGCACTGACTTGCAGTGCTAACCAGTGTGCCACCAAGCAGGAAACAAACAGCACTAAATGCATATACCTGCAGGCAGAAGCTTCTTACTACCACAAATGAGTGATGTCGGTGGTTAAATCAGGATGTGTTATAAGGTACAACACTCAAAGTCATGATACACCTGAAAAACACATTGGGGCCTTTGGACCATGACTTTTATGCTTCCTCTCCACAATAAGGGCCCTCTGCAAAATAATTAAAAATGGTCCTCTTACACTGGTGGAAAGGGAGCTGGTTGAACCCGTAAACAATATTTAAGTATCTAATCCATCATTAAGAGAAAAATCTTTTAAAAACTTTTGCAGATGAGGTATTACTGGGGAAAATTTCATGTGTGAAAAAAATACAAAGAGACTTGCAACATCTCAATTTTGGTCATATAGAGGTCTCAAGAGTGCACAACCAATGGTGAAGAATCCGGTGGCCACTTTGTTGAACAAGCAAAGCTCCAAAGGCTACATACAGTTGAATCCAGAGTTAATTTTGGGTGCTATTATTCCAGGAAGTAATTGCTGCCCCCTCCCCAACCACGGGTGAATCTTTCAGCAGATCAGGTAGAATGGAATTAATTCCAAACATCTAATAAACAGCCCACACCACAGCACTTCTTTCACATGACACTGAATGAAGTACCTGAATCACATACTGAAAGCTTAATTACAGCCCTTCCGAATCTTGATCTTCCAGCACTGAGCACCACAGCTGAGCTGGCAACAATATTAAATATGATGCAACATCATCATTTACAATATGCAAATTCAACCAGGAGCTGGATTGAGATGATGAGGAAGAGTCCTAGCTTGCAGAGCAAGCAGTAAAATGCAATGGTGGACATCTAAAACCAGAGTCTCAATGAATTGCTTTGTTTTCCTACTTACCAAGTCAATTAATCAGAAATGCAACACGTTGATTGCAACGGGCGACTCTAGCATACAGTGCCCAGTTCATTCTCTGAATGATGATACATCCTCCAAACACTGCAGGAATTAAACCTGGCCGACATTCACCCTGGTCAATCCACCAGTTAGACATACTTGCTCAACATTTTGGCATCAGAGGTTTTACACGTTACAACACAAGACATCCACCCCACACAACCCACCCCCCAGATTCTTAATTTTAGATATTTTTTATTGAATTCAAATTCCACCATCTGCCGTGGCGGGATTCGAACCCGGGTCTGCCGTTAGCCGAGTTTCTGGATTAATAATCTCATGATAATGCCACTGGGCAGGTGGCTCCTCCCTATCCCCCATAGGTGGCTCCCCACTCCCTTTCCCTACCACCACCCCCACAGGTGGCTCCCAAAAGCAAGTTACCCGTTTGTCAGCAGATAGCCAATGACCATATTTTAAAAGTTTAATTCATCCCTATTTTAGTTGTGATGAGAGCCAATTATCAGCTTGTCTCCTCACAAAAGGAGAGCAGCAGCAGCAGCACAGGTGGTCAGAACAGCAAGACATGCATAAACTGAGATTACTTTTAACAAAAAATCAAATCATATTTTGCAGTATATTTACTGGGAAATACTTCATTTGTAAGTGGTTCCCTTGCAGGCAGATCAATGGGTGTCAGGATGTGGGTGCCTGCCCCAGCATTGGGCACGCCCCTTCAACCTTGTATATGGAAGAGAGGGCAGCACATGAGCAGGCACAGCATTCTCATTGGGTCCATGAACCACACTTCTCTCGAGGCACTCTGAATGGCCCTGCCACATCTGGTATCATTCCCCAAATTGGCTGCGAATGAGGAGAAGTCCTACTAATTTGCTGCCTACCGCAAGTGTGCGCTGGAGGGTGCACATTGACGGAAGAAGCTTGGCATCCTGAAATCGTTCCGATCCAAGAGAATATTTACATGGAGAAAATTCCAGCCACGGTCTAGCTTCCAAATCTCTCTTCCTCTTCACAGATGCTGTCTAACCTGCTGAGTGTTTCCAGCATTTTCCATTCTTGGTTCAGATTTGCAGCACTAGCCGCATGTTGCTTTTAGCGATACAGTGCTGCACTAATGAAGGAGCCAGCCATTGGAGGACATGTTAAAGTGAGGCCCCCATCTGCCAAAACAGATGCTTCAAGCAAATGTTAAAGGTACTACTTGAAGCAGAACAGTTCGTGTGTGTTGCACATTCAGTTGATTAACGTTAACCAACATTCAAATTCATTAAACCCAGGTAGTTAGCCTTTAAAAATAGTCCCTTTATGATCGATTCCAGGTTACTCATTACCATATCCACCAATCTCAAATCTCCAGAAGGTGTCTAGTTGCCTCTTCAACCAGTTTCCACTTCCAAGACTTGCCACGATAACCTGTTCCATAATTCTCATAAGTGAAAATCCTCTGCCCTACTTTCTCTTAACTTCATTTCTGAACGATATCTTTGCTAGAATTAGCTTGGTCAATCACTCTCGAATCTGAAAAATAAACATACACTTTGAAGGACTTGAGCAACTTAGGGATACTTGGGCCATTTCCCACAAGTTTGTCAGATCTCCACATCATATCTATAATTTAAACACAAGTGGTTTTAAATATGATTGATGCAAAAGACTAAATGGAAATATTATCTAAAGTGACTCAAAGCTCAGGGGAGGGAGATATGTTAAAATTAACGAAAGGTATGGAGGGGAGGAGGTCTCTCTTGGGGCATGCAATCGCTCAAGAATTTATCATGCCAAATGCTTCACTGAACTGTATCCACCTTCATTATATGTTTCAATTTTCAAATCCGCAGGGTATGGACAGGATGAGACGTGGACTCATCTGGAATCAACAGGGGGAGGAAAAGAGGAATAAAATTGAAATGGTCAGTTCCCAGACCCCAAAGCCAAGATTCAAATGAAAAAGTGACTGACTCTTTCAAAACTACTGCAGTTACAGGACAGGACATCTATTATTTTAGTGCAGCATTGGTTTG
The DNA here is from genome assembly GCF_964213995.1 of Mustelus asterias. NCBI lineage: Eukaryota > Metazoa > Chordata > Chondrichthyes > Carcharhiniformes > Triakidae > Mustelus > Mustelus asterias. The sequence goes on along the minus strand of NC_135820.1, from coordinate 27,146,751 downwards.
ATGTGATTTGATTTGACTTATTATTGTCACATGTATTAGCAAATAGGGAAAAGTATTGTTTCTTGCTTCCAAACAGACAGAGCATACCATTGATAGAGAAGGAAATGCGAGATTGCAGAATGTAGTGTTACAGTCATAGCTAGGGTGTAGAGAAAGATCAACTTAATGCAAAATAGGTCCATTCAAAAGTCTGATGGCAGCAGGGAAGAAGCTGTTCTTGAGTTGGTTGGTACGTGACCTCAGACTTTTGTATCTTTTCCTCAACAGAAGAAGGTAGGAGAGAGAATGTCCGGGGTGCGTGGGGTCCTTAATTATGCTGGCTACTTTGCCAAGGCAGCGGGAAGTGTAGACAGAGTCAATGGGTGGGAGGCTGGTTTGCGTGATGGATTGGGCTACGTTCACGACCTTTTGTAGTTCGTGGTCTTGGGCAGAGTAGGAGCCATACCAAGCTGTGATACAACCAGAAAGAATGCTTTCTATGCACAGGGTGAAAAGTCATTCTTTCCCAAAACATACCACCATCAGGCTCTTCTTCCTCCTACTACCCAAGTTTGGTGCCATCTAACCACCACCACCCAACTTGCTTTCAAATCAACTTATTTTCAGCTCAACAGGTCTACATTCCGAGTTGCGACCTTTAGAAGGTTTTTAAGAAACACTGCAACATGGAAATCCTGCAGCAGAGAGTACATTGGGCAAGACATAGCTGGAACGAGAACATTACAAATCAATGACATAGGTTGTGACTGCAGTGGCCTGGAGGCAAATTAGGTAATAGTGATAGGGTCTCTTGGGCACCAGAACAATCTGGCAGTTTCCACGGTCACTTTGAAAGACTAGATTCAATAATTATTCAATTTCCAATTTGCCATGGTGGGATATGAACTCATAGCCTCTGGATTGCTAGCTCAGTGCCATATCAACTGGGGTACTGCACCCATTTATGTTCGATACAGGCCACATTGTTGCTATCCAGTGTGTAAAAGGGAGCAGGTATCCAAAATGAAGCAAGAAATGCACACACACACCTAAACACAATGCAAGGATGATAGTTCAGTAGGGATAAGCATGCTGTGGGCCAGCAGTGGATTAGCAATGTGAAAGGTCTATGACACAAGATTCTAGATCATTACAGAGGAAGGATGGAGTGAAGCTCTGGGTGGCAGGAACATTCAGCTTTGTTGTGGGGATGAAGGTCTGGCAAAGAGTTTTCTTGATGGAGACAGATGGGGGCACAGGAAAGTGCTATTTGAGGAGAAAGTAAGGGCTGATTGGATGTGGCATTTGAAGTGGAGCACAGGGTCAAATCAAGACTGCACACATGCAGGTTGACCACATAATAACAGATAAACAAGGCCATTTAGTCACCTAGCCCCATTCATCCTGAAAGGTCTCATATAACTTCAAATCAAATTATTTTGTTAATAATTCCAGGGCTTTTGCCTGCACTAGTCTGCCCAAAAGTCCAATGAAAATGTAATCTGAAGAGATTTCTTTAGAAGCCTTAGTCCTCAATTTACATTTTATTCACTTAAACCCGTGTTCTTGCCCTACTTTTGCAACCTAGTTTGAAATAATTTACTGGATCTCTTTTCAATCTTATTTGCAATCAAAGATCTAATTTTCATGACAGAAAAGTTGATGTTTCAGCAAACATTTCTCAACCTCTAACTCTAGAGATCAATCAGCCTTATGTCTTTAAGCTCCAATATCTTCTTTATTAAACCTCATTCACTCAGCACTCTACCCTCCCTTTTGTCAATCCTGGACACAGTATTTCGCACTTCATCCTTTCCCATCGCCCCTTCTAACCCTATATAACCTACCACCATCACCCACCTCAACATTGGATGCTTCTCTTAGGACTTCTACCTTCCTTTACAATGTTGGGTACATCATTCAGGCCACTTCCTGCACCATCACCCCCATTTGAGGGGCAGAACTGTGAATGTAGCCCAGTCCATCACGCAAACCAACCTCCCATCCATTGACTCTGTTCTCATTTCCTGCTGCCTTGGCAAAGCGGCCAGCATAATTAAGGACCCCACGCACCCCAGACATACGCTCTTCCATCGAGAAAAAGATACAAGTCTGAAAATATGTTCCCACTGAATCAAAAACAGCTTTTTCCCTGCTGCCATCACTTTTGAATAATCCCATTATATATTAAGCTGATTTTTCTCTTCACCTTCTGTTACTGTAACACTATATTCTGTACCTTTCCCTCTATGTACTCTATGAACAGTATGTTTTGTCTGTATAGCACGCAAGAAACAACACCTTTCACTGTATCCCAATGATAGAATCCCTACAGTGCAGAAGGAGACCATCGAGTCTGCACCAACCACAATCCCACCCAGGCCCTATCCCATAACCCCATATATTTACCCTACTAGTCCCCCTGACACCAAGTGGCAATTTAGCATGGCCAATCAACCTAACCCACACATCTTTGGACTGAGAGAGGAAACCGGAGCATCCGGTGGAAACCCACTCAGACACAGGGAGAATGTGCAAGCTCCACAGACAATGACCCAAGTCGGGAATCGAACCTGGGTCCTTGGTGCTGTGAGGCAGCAGTGCTAACTTCTGTGCCACCCCAATACATACGACAATAATAAATCAAATCAAAGAATCAATCTCCCCTTCACGTGACAAAGATTAATCAAGGTTAGTAAGCATAACTTTGTCAGGGAGAGATCATGTCCATCAAAATTTATTGAATTTCAAGGGAAGTGACTAGGTGTGTAGATGAGGGCAGTGCAGTTGATGTGGTCTACTTGGACTTCAGGTTGGCTTTTGACAAGGCCCTGCATGGAAAACTGATCAAGGTGGTCAGGGCCCAGGGGATCCAGGGTTATTTGGAAAAATGGATGTAAATAGCAAGGCGGAAAGCCTTCAATTACAAGACGATATAGACAGGCAGAACATAAATAGGGTAGATAGGAAGAAACTCTTCCCCGTAGTTGAGGGGTCAATAACCAGGGGGCATAGATTCAAGGTCAAGGGCGGGAGATTCAAGGCATAGATTCAAGGTCAAGGGAACTTGAGGAAAACCTTTTCACCAAAGGTGGTGAGAATCTGGAATGCACTGCCTGAAAGGGTGGTAGGGGTGGAAACGCTCACAACATTTAAGAAATGGCGGCACGGTAGCAGTGGTTAGCACTGCTGCTTCACAGCTCCAGGGACCTGGGTTTGAATCTCGGCTTGGGTCACTGTCTGTGTGGAGTTTGCACATTCTCCTCGTGTCTGCGTGGGTTTCCCCCGGGTGCTCCGGTTTCCTCCCACAGTCCAAAGATGTGCGGGCTAGGTTGATTGGCCATTCTAAATTGCCCCATAGTGTCCCGGGATTAGTGGGTAAATATGTAGGAATATAGGGATAGGGCCTGGGTGGGATTGTGGTTGGTACAGACTCGATGGGCCGAATGGCCTCTTTCTGCACTGTAGGATTCTATGATCTATGAAGCATTTAGATGGGCATTTGAAATACCAGTGCATTCAAGGCCACGGAGAGAATGCTGAAAAGTGGGATTAGAACAGATAACTAGACAGGCCTCTTGCTGCATTGTAAAATGCGATGACTCCAACCGTAGAGGGTGCTTTATGCAGCACACCTCCTGTCTCCTCACCTATGAGTGCCCATTGCATTCCTATCAACCCCCAGCCCCAAAAAAGTCCCAGAACCTGGTATATTTCAAAAGAAAAAAAATGTGAAGCCAATAAAAGTATGGATGCAGTTTCAGATTGGTTTATTGGAGAAGTCTGTATTTATATACCTTCGTCACTGATGTCACAGGGAAGAAAAGCCATTGCTTAGAGCATTTATATTACAAGAATTAACAAATTTCATTACCGTTATCTTAATTGATGCAAAATTATTTTAAACTGAATCCACAGCACAGAAGCAAGGTGTTGGGCCCAACTGATCCATGTCAGTATTTGTACCACACCAAAGATTCCACCCCAATTATATCTTCTCACCCGGCCTCTGTTTCTCCCTATTCCCTTCTCCCTCATGCATGCACCAGGCTTCCTCTTAAAACATACCGCAGGAAGCACATTTTAACAGTCAAACACATGCATTCACATTGGCAATGGAATAGTCAAGAGACTTGCACTGGAGCACCAAGTTCCAAAAACTTGTTTAAAATTCACACCCTTATAGATATTTCGATGTTTCCTCTGGAAATAAACATGTACCGAGCTCAGTTTGCGACCCACAAAGCAGTTAGAAAATCACAAACTTAGACCCAACACAAACATGTTGTCTAAGCCTGTAGAAAATAAGTTCATGGTTAGGGAGGATTAGAGTTCTTTACTCAAAAAGGAACTGCAGGCTTGTATCATAGCAAAGCCTCTCATTTTTAAACTCCCCATAAAACCCAAAACCAAACTATACTTCCATATTGCCCTCATGTCAAGTGGGGCTTTGTGCTGCAATCTTAAATGACTCAAGAAAATCTGGTTATCTCAATAATGGTCCTTCACGCACTTCAAGGTGTCAAACTCTCATGCTCATTTTCCATATTGTATGGTTGAATATTCAACAACGCATTCTTGTTCTACCCCAGATAAACACTTCTATACATATGTTCCTCATCCCACCTCCATCTTCATTTTGTTGAAATCAAGACTTGACACTCCATCTCTTACTCTAGCTCATGTTTTCTTCGGGCTAGAACTGTCCACTATAGCCTACATGCTTTTAATATAAAGTTTAACTACTAGTGAACAACACTTGAGTAAACTTATTGCATTTGCTAATCATCTTTACAAGCTCCATGGTGCTGGGTTTTCATTGACAAATTGTTTATCAATGAAAAATAATTGTACAATGTATCAGCAATTACAATGTATACATTATTAAAGACAGGTGGTAGCATTGGTTCATCTATAAATGGACACATTATCCCTCAGTGTATTTAATTTAGTTTAATTGGCTCAACCAAAGAGTATAAATGGACGCAGTGTAATAGTGGGAGCATGGAAGGAGCTGGAATGTCTATCTGAAAGAACTGTTTTAAGAATAAATTTGCTTGAGGTTAAAAAAAATGCTTTACTCTCATTCTTCCACCATATACAATTATTAGAGCTAACACAATTTAATGCACTGGTAACCAAGTCAGAAGGTCCCAGATTCAAGGCTCACAGACTGTAGCACATAATTCAGTCTGGCACTTCAGCACTCCAAGCATTGCATTTTGGTTTTCAGCTGAAGGCACTTTCTTTTCATAGAATCCCTGCAGTGCAGAAAGAAGCTATTCGGTCCATTGAGTCTGCAATGACTCTCCGAAAGTGCATCTCACCCAAGCCCAGCTGCACCCCACCCCATCCCTGTGACCCCACGTATTTACCATGGCTAATCCATCTAACCTGCACATCTTTGGACTGTGGGAGCAAACTGGAGCACCTGGAAGAAACTCAGAGTCCTCCTTGATCAGGGAATTTTGCAAGTGCCCTGACCAATGTCACTAGAACAGGCTAACTATACATTCTCATTGCCATTTATGGAACCCCAGTGTGCAAATTGACTGCCCCATATGTCTAAAGTTACAGTGACAGCAATTTATCCAACTGTGAAGCGTTTGGGGATAACTGGGTGGTGGAGGATGGGAGGGGAGTGGATGTGGTGCAAAAGTCATATTTATAGTAAATACGCTCTCATAATGCAATAGGAAAAGGACATCGCCAACTAGGTTACTAAAGTAGTTTTAATTATCTTGAATCCAGGTCATTTGGGAGGGCTATGTGCAGCCAAAGAACCTTCTGTTCTAATATTACAATAGACTTGTAATTAATACAGAAGCTAAGCATCAACACAGGATATAGTTATTAATAAACCTTGGGCTTGACTTTTACAAAATTGAAATAAGCCTCCCTGTTGGTTTAGGGGATTCATGCATTCCAGGAAGTGGTACTGAGCCATACATACCACAAGTGTCAGGTTCGATACCTGCTCAGTATAGAGCCAAGGACAGTTGTGCTATTGAGCTAAGGAGGAGAAAATAATAGACCATGCCATTCGCTCCTGACCTTATGGAAACTTTTGATGATAAGTGGCATGAGTTCTTGACCAAACAACCCACTGACCAAAATGGTGCTGGGTTTCAGACTGTACCCAGCTAGAACTGTAAGCGGGGATGAGGAATGGGCAAGGCCCGTCAATAGGAGTGACCAGACTGGTGAGATCATTTCTACCAAAACAAAAAGAAAATGACTTGCTTACAAAAATGGCACAAAGATTCAGTGAGCAACAAGAGTTTTGGCCATTTTCCAATAGTTACTGAAGGATCTGACTGTTTCTTTTCAATGGTCACGCTCAGTCTTTCTTAGGAGAGCTGCCTTTTACCCATTTTTTGCAGTGCGACTTGAGAGACCTTTTCTTATTCAATTCTAACATCCTGTGGTCTCAGGCCTTGATGGTCCAATGCACTAGTGTTGCAGCAAGCAGCTCACGGTCTGTGCAGGAAGCACACATTTCCCCACACTAATTCATATTTCCTTTATTTACTGTCAGTCTTGCTGTCCCAAAACTGTCAGCAGACTGCCCTGTGTGGCACTTAACAACAGAAGACAAAGCATGACTGTCAGTATCATCTCCTACAGGATACACAATAAAGCACCTAAGCATGTATTTGATTATTGCCCAAGTATGGAGTACACAGAACACTACCGCTTATACAACATACAATTGATGGTTAGAGTGCAAACGGATGAATAAACTTTGATACACAGGTGAAAAAGATTGTGCTTGAAGTGCAGGTATTCTACAAGGAACTGAATGCTGCACATTCATCATCAACTTCTCCTTTCAGACTTGGGTTGATTGTCCTTACAAGGAATCTATAGATACTAATTAAAACAATGGGCAAAAGTAAGAGTTCATTTTGAGTGATGATGTAAACTGAGATTTGTGAAAGAATTTGTATTAATAAAGCACCTTTTACAAGCTCAAGAGGCCTCAAGCTATTTAACCATCCAATTAAGTACTTGTGAAACTTGAAATATTGTTCTGGAAGCTCAATAATCATGATACTCAGGCATCCTGAACCATGATGACATGAGAATGCTTATTCATGGGGATAACAACATTTGATTCCAACTGTGAAACCTTAAAGCAAAATAATCAAATTTACCAAACGATGCCCAAATGAATTACTAACAAAATTTCACTTTGTAACTTTTACTTTATGAATCAGAACCAAAAGTAAATTAACCAGCAAATGATACTTCAAATTAAAAAGGTAAATTTCACTTGCAGTTGATATAAAGATACATCTTACACAAGCATCCCCCTTCTGCATGTATAGCAATATATAACTACATGGTCCCACAATATGCCATTTATTCACACAGGGAAGGTCAGGATTCCTACCAGACAACCCGAGTTGCACAGGTATGGTTATCATTAGCAAGGCATACTTCTAAGAATCCTCTCACCCTCAGATCATGACAGTCCTGATGGTGTCACTCTCCAGAATTCCTTTTGACGTGACCAACTAATAACACCCTGATTCATGGTTTAACCATCTGTGGTAAAACATCCAGCTCTTTAGTGTCCCTGAGCTATTCACACAGCTTTCCAGGTGTTAGACCCTTTTAACCTGCTGGCATAGTGCCTCCAAGAGCTCCTAAATCTGTGTGCTGATCACCTTCTGCCACTAGCTCTCCTCTGTCTACATGCCACATGACTTTCATACATTAAACTTCTTTCCGATTGAAGCCGCTTCCAGATCAAAAGTCGTCAGTTCACATTTGAACAGTATTAGTTATTATTCAAGAAAATTACAACTGATCCCTTGACAACTCATACAAGGTCTTAGTCATTTCCAAAAATTTTTAAACAATTTTAAATTTCACAGGCAGTTTAAAGAAATTGCAAATTCTCCTAACTGTACTGTTTCCAGGTCAAAAGTCGCTACACTAATAGCATCATTGCTGCATGTTCTGGCCTTCCAGAGGGCTGCTATAATATCCATAATCAGTTTTGTTTCAAAACAACTATTTGTTGGCAGTGTTCAGTCAGGGAGAAAGACAGGCGATCTGCTTCCAATTCAGAGTTAATGCTGTTTAGATTTCTTGTTAGAAAAAGGTCCTAATCTCCTTTTGGCAAGAACCACGTCATTGCATTCGCTATTTAGAGTTGCCAACCCTTTAGCATTGGCCTGCAGTCTCCAGGAATTGAAGAATCAGACATTAAAAAAAACTGTCCTCCCCAAACCCCCCCCCCGCCCCCTCCAACCGCCTACTTTCTTTCAAATTTTTATTTATCAGTTACCATGGAAAAAAGACTGTTTGACTGATAATCCAATTGTGTGACAGAGTCTTCTCCACACTAACTGGAATGCGTGTACCACAAGGATGGATACATTGAGTCATCCAACTGTGAAGTTTGGGTGGCAGGGCAGTTGGAGGCAGGTCATGTGACAAAACCTCCATGATTATGTTCAACCGCAGTTGACAATCCTTGCAAGAATCGCATGTCCCACGGGCAGTCTTCACAAATCTATTTAACGGGAGCAAGTTCTAAAGGCACTGGATGGAATGCAGGAACAAGGAAGAGAACAAACCTCTGAAAACACTGAAAGGAACACAAGTTTTGGGAACGGTTAAAGTGAGTGGTCCAATCTCCTGCTTGGGCCCCAATGTTCAACCTGCATGCAACCTTTCCATGCTGGGATGGTTAGCCTCAAGGGTCGTTCCCGTTTCCAAATCAGAGCAGAAGTTAGACAATTCTGTTTCAGGAAATGAAAAGAAACCAGACTAATGTTTATTCTTGGATAAAAAGGGAAGATAAAAAATGCCAGAATTCACTAAGGAAATCCAGAAATTAAAAGTCATTTCCTGAAATTCTTCTCTTTAGAAATTTGACCCAGTAACCACGCCATAAGGACAACCATTAGTCAGAGATTAACATATTATAGATGGTGATCCTCTTAAACAAACAGCTCAGAACAGATTCAGTCCTCAATGCCCAGATAAATTGTTTTATTTGCTTCTTCCCATTTCCTCCCACAGGCCCTGACTTTTGCTTGCTTTCAATTCCCTCCATTACCTCAAAAGTGATCATTTTCCTTTCTCTCAGCGAGTATTGGCAGTCCATTCTAATGCAGAGGACACAAAAGGCTAGTCTGATTCTTGCTCCAACATTTAGAAACATGCACTTATCAGTCCCTGTAGTGGTCACAAAATCACAAATTGAGTAGAAGAAACCTTTTCCTGTCTTCTCTGCATCTCGCGCCCCCCCCCCCCCCCCTCCTCCCCTCACCCCAACCACACCAAGCTCAGAGCCACAGCAGGCAACTGCATATATCAAGCCTCAGACTAGAAGGTGCCAAGTTTGACCCTTTGAATGTGCTATGGCATCAAAAGGAATAGCAATAAAAGAAAAAGGTCAGACAGACTCCTCAAGTCTTTTAATGCTGTACTACAGATCTGTCTTTATATGTTGGAGTCAAGTTAACCTTCATTTCATTCAATTTTTGGCCACTAATGGTTTGAACCAAGTCAGTCACAATGAGATAGTCGCTATGAGATAATCAGCCAGTTAATGAGGGAACTCAAGTAGAGGCGTGCCATTGTAATATCAGTTTTCTAAATTTCAGGAGCTGTAACCCCATGGTAAATCGAGCAAGGATTTGTCAATGTTAGGTCATGACCTGACAAACTTGGCTAGGTTTTTTTAAATAAAGGCTAAAGTGGTGGACAGGGGAAATGTTGATGGATGTTATTCATACAGATTTTCAGAAACATTTGATAAAATCTTTCATAACAGACTGTTATTTAAAAATAACAGCAAAAGGCTGACCTGGTTAGAAATGGCTGAGCAGCAGGAGACAGTCAAGATAATGGGCTGGTATTATGATTGGCAGGGTGCGACTAGCGGTGTCCCGCAAATATCTGCGTTGGGTCCTCAACTATTCATTGTATTTATTAATGATTTAGATTATGGGATATAAAGGTAGACAGGATTGCAGATAGCGTGGATTGAAGAGCAACATGGCAAAGAGTTATGAATATATTAAGTGAATGGATAAAACTGTCACAAACAGGATTTTAGGAGAGTGGGCAAAGAAATGGCAGATGGAATACAATGTGGGAAAGTGTGAGGTTATGCACTTTGATAGGAAGAACAGAGACAGACTATTTTCTAAATGGGGAAAGGCTTCAGAAATCTAAAGCATAAAGGGACTTGGGAGTCTTGATTCAGGACGGTCTTAAAATTAATATGCAGGTTCAGTTGGCACTTAGGAAGGCAAATTCAATGTTAGCATTCATTTCTAGAGGGCTAGAATACAAGAGCAGGGATGTACTGCTGAGGCTGTATAAGCTCTGGTCAGACCACATTTGGAATATTGTGAGCAGTTTGGGCCCCATACCCAAGGAAGGATATGCTGGCCTCGGAGAGGGTCCAGAGGAGGTTCGCAAGAATGATTCCAGGAATTGAGGGTTTGTCATATGAGGAATGGTTGAGGAGAAGTCTGGGTCTATACTCGATGGAGTTTAGAAGGACGAGCGGGGATCTTATTGAAACTTACAGAATACTGAGAGGCCTAGATAGAGTGCATGTGAAGATGATGTTTGCACTTGTGGGAGAGACTAGAACTCGAGGGCACAACCTCAGAGTGAAGGGACTCTCCTTTAAAACTGAGACGAGGAGGAATTTCTTCAGCCAGAGGTGGTGAATCTGTGGAACTCATTGCCAGAGAGCTGTGGAGGCCAGGTCAATGAGTGTCTTTAAAACAGAGGTAGATAGCTTCTTGATGAAGAAGGGAACCAAGGGTTATGGGGATAAGGCAGGAGAATGGGGATGAGAATCATATCAGCCATGATTGAATGGCGGAGCAGACTCGATGGGCCGAATGGCCAAATATGAGGTCATCCACTTTGAACCCAAGGATGGAACAGAGTGGATACCAAATGGTGAAAAGCTTAAAAAAAAGTGGTCAGATACACAAATCATAAAAACGTCAGTCAGATCAGAATTGAATCGTTAGTTGGAGGCCATTCAACCCATCATGATTGTGCTAACTTCTGTAAAAGCAATTCATTCAATGCCACAGCTTTTACCTGCTCCCCACAACCCTGCACATTCTTCTTTTTTGGACAACAATCCAATTCCCCCCGAATGCCTTGATTGAACCTACCTTCACCACGCTCTCAGACAGTGCATTCCACATCCTAATTGCTTGCGGTGTGAAAAAAAATGTTTTCACACAACGCCATTGCTTTCTTTTAACCAGTTATCTTAAATCTGAGCCTTCTTGTTTTCCATCATTGGGAACAGTCTCTCTCTCTCTACTCTGTCCACGCCCCTCACAATTCTGAATACCTTGATCAAATTTCCTCTCTACCTTCTCTTCTCCAAGAAAAAGAGTCCCAACTTCCCCTACGTAACTGAAGTTCCTCATGCCTCGGATCATTCATGCAAATCTTTTCTGCTGTCCAATGCTTTACATCTTTTCTAAATTGGTGCACCCAGAATTGGACACAATACTCCAGTTGAGGCCTAACCAGTGTCCTCTACAAGCTCAACATAACCTCCTTGCTTGTGTTCACTGCCTCTCATTAAAAAACCCAAGATGCTGTATGCTTTATTAACCACTCAATCTATTCTGCCACCTTCAATTATTTATGAACCACTTCTGACAGGTCATCGAGTCCAAGCTTACTCTGTAGAACAATCCAGCCAATCTCATCCCCTGTAGTTCTGCAAGTTTATTTACTTCAAGTGCCCCTCTAATTTCCTTTTGAAATCGCTGATTTTCTCCACTTGCACCATCCATATTAAGAAATCTCACAACACCAGGTTAAAGGCCAACAGGTTTATCTGGAACCATGAACTTTCAGAGCGCTGCTCCTTCATCAGGTGAGTAGAGGCTAGTTCACAAACACCACATATATAGGCAAAGACACAATTGAACTGAAAGTGAACTAAGCTTCACTCACCTGATGAAGGAGCTGTGCTCCGAAAGCTCGTGATTCCAAATAATGAGACTTCTATCCGTGTCCACCCCAGTCCAATGGCAGCATCTCCAATCATGGCCATCATCTATGTTGTGGAGATGCCGGCGTTGGACTGGGGTGAACACAGTAAGAAGTCTCACAACACCAGGTTAAAGTCCAACAGGTTTATTTGGTAGCACATACCATAAGCTTTCGGAGCGCTGCTCCTTCGTCAGATGGAGTGGAAATGTGCTCTCAAACAGTGCAAACAGACAAAATCAAGTTGCAGAATACTGATTAGAATGCGAATCCTACAGCCAGCCAAGTCTTAAAGGTACAGACAATGTGGGTGGAGGGAACATTAAACACAGGTTAAAGAAATGTGTATTGTCTCCAGACAGAACAGCTAGTGAGATTCTACAAGCCCAGGAGGCAAGCTGTGGGGGTTACTGATAATGTGACATAAATCCAACATCCCAGTTTAAGCCGTCCTCATGTGTGCGGAACTTGGCTATCAGTTTCTGCTCAGCAACTCTGCGCTGTCATGTGTCGTGAAGGCCGCCTTGGAGAACACTTGGAGCACTTCAGCAGTCACGGGCATTCAGCCTTGGATCTTCAGGTAAGCGTTCTCCAAGGCGGCCTTCACGACACACGACAGCGCAGAGTCACTGAGCAGAAACTGATAGCCAAGTTCCACACACATGAGGACGGCCTAAACCGGGATGTTGGATTTATGTCACATTATCAGTAACCCCACAGCTTGCCTCCTGGGCTCGTAGAATCTCACTAGCTGTTCTGTCTGGAGACAATACACATTTCTTTAACCTGTGTTTAATGTTCCCTCCACCCACATTGTCTGTACCTTTAAGACCTGGCTGGCTGTAGGATTCGCATTCTAATCAGTATTCTGCAACTTGATTTTGTCTGTTTGCACTGTTTGAGAGCACATTTCCACTCCATCTGACGAAGGAGCAGTGCTCCGAAAGCTTATGGTATTTGCTACCAAATAAACCTGTTGGACTGTAACCTGGTGTTGTGAGACTTCTTACCGTATCATCTATGTTAACAGAGATTCCCCATTTGCAGCATAAAAATAATTTTTTCCTCACATTTCCTCTGCATTTTTTGCCCCGAACATTAAATTTGTGGCATCTAGTCCTTGTACCATCAGCTAATGGGAACATCTTTTAGATCTTAACCAAACCTGTCATAATCTTGTATCCCTCTAATCAAATCTTCCCTCACTCTCCTCTTGCTCCAAGGAGCACAAAATCAGCTTAGCCAATTTAAACTTGAAGCTAAAATCCCCCATTCCCTAGAGCCAATCTCTTTTCAACCCTCAAACCTTTTCTAAAGTGGTGACCAGAACCGGATGCAATACTATAATTGTGGCCTAACCAAGGCTTTGCATAGCTTCCCTGCTAAATACTGACCAGAACACCAGATGAACTTTCTGACACAACAGTGCCATTTTCATGGTAACATTCACATCCACCCAGAACAGACCTGCAGTTTAAACACCTCATCCAAAAGATGAGAATTCCCCAACAGTGGAATACTGTGTTAATACGGCAGTGAAGTGGCAGCCTAGAATGAGTGCTAACATTCCCCAAGTGAGGTTCGAGTCCAGGACCTTCTAATAGAGGCAGGCATGCTTCCATCGAGTCCTGGCCGACAGAGAATTTTCTACATTGTAGGAAGAATGCAGGATACGTAGTGTAAAATGTCATGAGACACAATTCTAGCCACACAGACTTGTCCTTTTCTCACCAATCCCAGAAACCAATTCAATGCAAAAGCAATCATCACTCTCACCAGTTCAGATTTGCAGCCAACAATATTCAGAGTTTCAATTTTTCTTAAAAAGGCAGGGAGTGGGGGTGCAAAGTGAGTTAGTGCAAGTACAATCAAGGAATGCTGCTTAAATGCTTTGTTTGACGGGAAATGAATAATTAATGCTGCAGAGTGCACTGGGAAACTGGGATTGAAGACAGGAAGTGAAGTGCTTCCTGAATAGTACTTGAACAAACAAGCAAAGCCTCGAGCAAAAAGAAGAGTCAAAGGCACTGGTCCCACCGGAGACAAGTCTTTCAGCTCAGAGAAAGAGCTCTGCAGGTCACGCGCCCAATTTTCCAGGATTCCCAGCTGCAGCTCTGTAGCCAATGAGGCCTCCACACAACTCAGAGGGCACAAAAAGCAAAGCAGCCAATTGGAACCAGTGAGCTTCAGGGACAGTGGTGAAGTTCAATTCATTTTAAACATACCTACACACGACCATAGCTCCATGCATTACTATACTGAGCTAAAATCGTAAACCCACAAAACTTCACACAAATCTGTATGCTGTCTCTGATTTAGAATGCAAGTTCAAAGGTTAGAATGGAAGTAAGGGTTATATAATTCATCTTTCAAGAGAGAGGTGGGGGGTAGGAAATCAACTAGGGTTTTCACTTAATATCATTTATGTCAGAGAGACATGATAATACAAAAAGGAGGCCATTCAGTCCATCAAATCCCATTTCCCCACTACAGCTCTATAGACTTGAAAACGTTTATTTGCCTCAAGTACCCATACAGTTTCCCTTTGAAATCATAGATCGCCTCTACTTCCAGGTCATCATCACCACTTGCTGCGTAGAAAGCTTTTCCTCACACTCCCCACATGTTTCTCCCCCCCCACGGTATTGCCTACTGAAACCTTAAATTGACCTGTGCCCCTTTACATTCAGCTAATGGGAACTTTTCTTTGTCTATCTTATTTAAACTCATCATAATCTTGTACGCATCGATCAAACCTCCTTCACTCTCCTTTGTCCAAGGAGAGTAACCCTACCGTCACTTGTCTCATCTCATCTGATGCTGAAACCCTTAGCCATGCCTTGTAGTTACCTCTAGGCTCCATTATTCCAATTCACTCCTGGCTGGTCTTCAGTATTCTACCCCCTGGAAATTTGAGAACATCTAAAACTCTGCTGCCCCTGTCTTAACTCGCATCAGGTCCCATTTCACACTCATCCCTGTGCTCACTAGCCAGCATTGTTCGCTGGTCAAGCAACATCTTGATTTTAAAATTCTCTTCCTCGTTTTCAAATCCCTCCATGGCCTCACCCCTCCTGAACTGCTCCAAGATCACAATCCTCGGAGATATCGACACTTCTCATTCAGGCCCTCTTGTGAATTCACTATTTTAATTGCTCCAGCATTGGTCGCTGCGCCTTCAGTTGCCTAGGACCATAGCTCTGGATTTGCCTCCTAACTCATTTTCCCACTTTAAGATCCTCCTTGAAATTAATCTCTGAGCAAATATCCCCTTATGTGACCATACTTTAAATTTTATAATTATTCAGTGAAGCCCCTTGGGATGTTTTATTATATTAAAAGGTGCTATATAAATACAAGTTGTTGTTAGTATCAGGCAAGAAAAACACCCAGCTCAACTGCCAAGGCCACCAACCTCAAAACGTCCTGCCTGTATTCAGCATCTAGGATCATTTGAACAAGATATTGGGACTTTTCACAACATCTGGAAAACGTGGAACCAGTAGGGGGACGTCGGGAGGGGATCTTTGCAAAAACAAAATGCTCAGATCTCAGAAGCTACAGTCACTAAAACAGAGTTAAGAGGCCAAAATTGGTTTAAGCAGTATTGTGGGCCAATTGTTGTACAAAGCACAGTGCAAAAGTTAAAATAAAAAGTCAGCAGATAAGGAGGAAGTTACTACATAGTTTGTCTTTATTTGCTGTCAGAAATGCTATTAAAAAATGTTGCCCGAAAGAAAAAATACAAGATTTGTATTTGCATATCACTTTTCACAATGTGCCAAAGTGCTTTAAAAATGAAAAGCCCTGCAGTACTTTTTATGATGTGGAGATGCCAGCGTTGGACTGGGGTAAACATAGTAAGAAGTCTAACAACACCAGGTTAAAGTCCAACAGGTTTATTTGGTAGCAAATGCCACTAGCCTTCGGAGCGCTGCTCCTTGGAAGGAGCTCCTCGGAAGGAGCAGCGCTTCGAAGGCTAGTGGCATTTGCTACCAAATAAACCTGTTGGACTTTAACCTGGTGTTGTTAGACTTCTTACTGTGTTCTTTTTATGACCACTAGATATCTCCAATCACTTTACAATCAATTAAGTGTTTTTCTTTAAGTATAGTCACTGCTGCAGCCAATTTGCACACAGCAAACCCCCACATACAGCAATGTAACAATGGTCAGATAAACTATTTTTAAAATGTTGATTAGGGGCAAGCACTGGCCAAGACACTGGTTATAACTTCCTGCTCTTCTGCAAAATAGTGTCATGTGGTGTTTTGCATTGAGCAGGCAGATGGGAGTCAGGTCCCACATGAAAGACAGCACTTCCAACTGAGAAGGCTCCCTCAGTACTGCACTGGAGTGTTTTTGTGATCAAGCGCTGGAATGGGATTTGAAACCAGAACCTTGTGACTCAGAGGCAAGTATGCTAGCAGTTGAAAGGTTACTGATATACGTTTAAAGGGTAGTCATTGCGTAATGTAGGAAATATGACAATCATGGTCCCACAAACAGAAATGTGATCATGTCCAGATAATTTGTTTCAGCTATTGGTTGAGGGATAAATATTGGCTAGAAAACCAGGAAGAACTCCCTTAATCTTCTTCAAAATAGTGACATGGGATTTTTTTTTTTTACAGCCTGCCAAGAAGAAGATGGGCCTTTGCTTTAACATCTCAACTGCAAGATGACATCTCTAACAGTTCAACACTCCCTCAGTACTGCACTAAAACATCAACCTAGATTTTGTGCTCAAATCTCTACAGTAAGATTTGCACACACAACTTCAGATAGAGAAGAGTGATATACTCTTAAGCCACGGAAGGGGAGGAAGCTCAGTTTGCAGCATCTACTCAAAGTATAGTGCAAGCAAGAAAAGGATAATTACATTGTTGATATTTTGTATAGAACTCACTTACCTACACAGATGGTGTCAAAATAAGAGACTATACAAGAGAATTGCAGCAGATGCAATATGCTAATATTCAGCAGCATGGGTCACGAGACCTAGACTAATGCTCTAGGGCCAGGAGTTCAAATCTTACCTCAACAGCTGGGGGAAATTTGTATTCAATTACAGTAATGAATAAATCTGGAATTGAAAAGCTAGTCACTCAAGTAATGATGATTATAAAACGCAAGACTCCTGTAAAAATCCATCTGATTCACTTATGTCCCACAGGAAAGGAAATTTGTCATCCTCACCTGGTTGGGCTGACATGTTCGTTTTCTCAGTGTCTGAGAAACAGAAAGTAAACTACAGGCCAGTTCGCCTAATATTAGTTATTGGGAAAATGCTAGAATCTATAATTAAGGCAGTCTTACTGTGCTTTTCTTCATGATTAGAACAAGTCAACATGGTTTTACTAAAGGAAAATCCTATTTTAAATCTATTATGAGTTTTTTTAGGATGTAATAGGGTAGATAAAGGAGACCAAATAGATGTAGTATACCTGGATTTCCAAAAGGCTTTCGATAAGATTAATAGGCAAGACAAGGGCTTGGGAATAATATATTAGTATGGACAGAGAATTGGTTAATGGATAGGAAACAGAGAGTAGGCATAAATTGTACTTTTTCCACATTGGCAGACAGTAAATAGTGATGGAGTCTCTGCTTTTTACAATCTACATAAATGACTTAGATACATTAAATGAGTGGGCAACAAGATGGCAGATGGAGTAGGGAAGTGTCAAGTTATTCACTATGGTCATAATAACAACAATGCAGTTTTAAAAAAGTTAAGAAAGTAGTAAGTGTTGATGCTCTAAAGACTTGGATGTGCTGGTTCATTGAATGCAGTAAGATAATGCAAGTTCAGCTACAATTAAGGCGGCAAATGGCATATGAGTCATATAAAGGTTATGAATTTTTGGATGATTGTGGATGATCTATTGCCAAATACATTTAAGACTGGGGAGAGACAGATTCTCTCAGGAAATTAAGATGTGGAGATGCCGGTATTGGACTGGGGTGGACAAGATGACAGGTCACACAACACCAGGGTTATAGTCCAACAGGTTTATTTGAAATCACAAGCTTTCGGAGTGATGCTCCTTTGTCAGGTGAAGTGGAGCAAGTTGCGCAGGCACGGAATATATAGGTGGAGTGATGATAGCCCAACACTAACAGGTAAACAAGAGTGTCAAAAGGACAAGTATAAACAGTGCAGGCCGGCTGAATAATAAGTCTCATACGTGCTAATAGACAAATGCAAGCAGTTAAGTATAATCAGTATGTGTAAAGTGTCAACAGGTTGCATAAGTGAAGGGATGACCCAAGAACTGATAATTCAAGGCAAAGAGATAATTACAAACAATCACAGAATGATATGGTGATATCATTCTTATTGACACTCTTGTTTACCTGTCAGTGTCGGGCTATCATCACTCCGCCTATATATTCCGTGACTGCGCACCTCACTCCACTTCACCTGACAAAGTAGCAGCAAATTAAGAGGTACGAGGAGTGAGCAGGAGAACTGAGTTGAAGCCCAGTATCTGCCATGATTGAACCTGTTCAGCCAGTCGATGCAATGTGCTGCGTGATCTACTTCCGCTTCTATTTCTTCTGGTCTGGCATCTTCCTTTGTCAGGGTAGCTGGAAACGTGCAGTATTCTGTTTCCATGGCCAAAACAGAAAAATGACTCAGCCTGGGGAGGGGGTGGTAACAGTCAATTAATTTAGAAGCAAAACATTCCCTCAAAATTAAATCTTGTTCAAGGAAAACAGGGTGGAGAGAGAGCGCAATGTAAAGCTAAAACAGAAAAAAAAACTTAACTCCAATCACAGTGATTGAAGGATAGCTGAGCAAGGTTGGGAATGCTATAGGTACTGACCCAGTTTGAAGACAGAAATGTATTCAAAATACAGATTAGAAATCATTGGTCAACGAACCAGTTACTGACGAATGCTAAGCAATCAACATTTCACATGGCAGGAGAGAGATCATGGGCTGCCTGATTAAATTTCAATTGAGGTTGATAGGCCATTTGTTGAAAGATGATGCACAGTAAACTAATCAGCAGAGGACTGTTTGAAAGAATGTTTGTAAAACATTGTTTAAGTCTGAATCTTGGCCAAGGAATGAAGATTTAAGAAGTAAAATACAATTAGTAGACAGTCAGTCACCAGAGCTGTAATGCCTGAGTTACAGAGGAATATCCTTTGTCAAGCTCTCTGATAATATCCAACATAGCAATAAAAGAATGATTGCCCGTGCTAAATTGCCCAATGACGTGTAGGTTTTATGGTGCTTTGGATCATCCTGAGATCATGGAAGGTGTGCTGATAAAAACAAGTCTTGTGCTTTTAGAAGGAATTACGTGTATGTAAATTAGCTACTACATTTCAACAGTACCTCATTGGCTGTAAAACACATGCCCAGTGATTGTGAAAGATGCTACATGAATAGGACAATAGAAGCATAGAATCCCTACAATGCAGAAGACGACCATTCGGCCCATCAAGCCTGCACCAACTCTCCGAAAGAGCATGTTACCCTGGATTTGCTGCGGGTTACAGGAAAAGGGCAGGGTGGTGTCTGGGTAACATGCTCTTTCGGAGAGTTGGTGCAGGCTTGATGGGCCGAATGGTCTTCTTCTGCACTGTAGGGATTCTATGCTTCTATTGTCCTATTCATATAGCACCTTTCACAATCACTGGGCATGTGGTTTACAGCCAATGAGGTACTGTTGAAATGTAGTCACTGTTGTAATGTAGGAAATGTAGTAGCTAATTTACATACAAGTAACCTCCTTCTAAAAGCACAAGACTTGTTTTTATCAGCACATCTTCCATGATCTCAGGATGATCCAAAGCACCATAAAACGGACAATGTGTAATCATAGGTGCAATATAGGGTAATGATGTTGCCAATTTGTGCATTGTTCCACAAACAATACTTTGATAACAGATAACCTGTTGCTTTTTTTAAAAAAAAGTTGCTATTGGCCAGTGCAGGGTGGAACATTCTGCTATCTTTGAAATAGTGTCATGGGATCTTTTCCTCAGTGAAGACAGGGTCTGGGTTTAATGAGTCATCTCAAAAGACAATACCACTGACAGTGCAGCACTCCCTCAGTACTGCACTAGCCTGTCAGTGAGATGTAGTAATAGTCAATAGTAGTAATAGTACAACCTGCTGACTCAGAGGCAATATTACTATCCACTAAGCCAAAGTGGATTTGGGCATGTTTCAAATCAGGTCTGGAGTCAGGCAGGGCTGCCCTCTCTCCTCTGTCCTTTTTGTGTGTTGCATTGAACCCTTTGCCGAGGCCCTCAGAAGTGACCCAGGCATCAAAGGGGTTACAATCCCAGGCAGTGGAGGGACGCAAGTCAAAGCCTCTCTCTACATGGATGACGTGGCAGTCTTCTGCTCAGACCCCTCGTCTGTTCGCAGGCTCCTTCAAGTCTGTGAGCAGTCTGAGCTGGCCTCGGGGGCCAAAGTCAACCAGGGTAAGAGCGAGGCCGTGTTCTTTGGGAACTGGCCTAACACATCCTTTGTCCCCTTCACCGTCAGGTTAGACTAGCTCAAGGTGCTGGGGATATGGTTTGGAGCGGCAGGGGCATGCGCCAAAAACTGGGAGGAGCGCATTGCCAAAACCAGACAAAAATTGGGATTGTGGGAGCAACGCTCCCTCTCTATCACTGGGAAAAACCTTGTGATCCGGTGCGAGGTACTGTCCGTGTTGTTGTACGTGGCGCAGGTGTGGCCAATCCCCAAGTCCTGCGCAGCAGCAGTGACCCAGGCCATCTTCAAATTTATTGGGAGATCAAAGATGGATCATGTCCGCAGGGAGGCGATGCACAAATCTCCACAGAACGGAGGGAAAAACGTTCCCAACGCTGCCCTCATCCTGATGGCCACCTTTGTGTGCGGCTGCATTAAGCTGTGTGAAGATCCTCGGTACACTAACAACAAGTGCCACTATTTTTTGAGGTTCTACCTGTCCCAAGTGTTGCGGAGGGTGGGTCTGGCCACATTGCTGCGGAACGCTCCAAGTAGTTGGACCGTACCGCAGCACCTGTCCTTCGTGGAGAAATTCTTCCGGAAACACACCTTTGACCACATGGCTATCAAGCAGTGGTCAGCACGTAATGTCCTTGAGGCCCTGAGAGAAAAGGAGATGGCGGATCCTGTCGGATGGTTCCCTGAGCGGACTGTCAATGTCATTTGGCAGAATGCCTCATCACCAGAACTCACAACCAAGCACCAAGACCTGGCTTGGCTGGTGGTGAGAAGGACACTTCCCGTCAGATCCTTTATGCACGCCCAAGGTCTCAACCTCACTGCACGCTGCCCTCGAAGCGGCTGCAGGGCTGATGAGACGGTCGCACACCTCCTTGTGGAATGTGCGTTTGCAAAGAAGGTCTGGAGTGAGATGCAGTGGTATTTGTTGCGGTTCGTCCCGAGCAGCTCGGTGACGCAGGACTCTGTGCTCTACGGGCTGTTTCCGGGGACGCACACCGAGACAAATATCAACTGCTGCTGGAGGGTCATCAACTCGGTGAAGGACGCGCTTTGGTCCGCCTGAAACTTGCTGATCTTCCAGCTGAAAGAATTGTCCTCGACCGAGTGTTGCAGACTGGCACATTCCAAGGTCCAGGACTACGTGCTCAGGGACACGCTCAAGCTTGGGGCAGCCGCCGCAAAGGCACAATGGGGAAAGGCCACCGTGTAAAGCGTCTCAACCGAGGCAGACCGAGGGCCGGGTAACTGCAGAATACCCTCGGCCTGCGTAACTGTGTGCCAATCTGAAAAATAACGGCACACAGTAAACTCTGATGTATGTAAATGTAATGAATGTAATGTTTTGTAAATAAGCACTGTACTGTAAAAATGACTCATTTTTTGCACTGTTTGTAACTTTTGGATCTGTCGTTTGCAATGTCTTATTTGAGAGTTTTTTCTTATGAATAAAGTATATTTTTGAAATTAAAAGTGGATTTGGGCACATAGCTGAGGCACTTCTATGAATCTAAATTTTTATACTGACCCTTGAGCCTCTGATTTTTAAAGCAAAAAAAAAACTTAAACTAATAGTACCTTAGTTTGAAAAAAAACCAGACAAGCACACAGGTATAAAGATCATATAAATGGTTATGTAGCATCAGACTTGGTTTTTAGGTAAGGTTCCCTTTTTTCTAAAAAAGAGATTTGTTACCTATTTTGGCATCTTTTAGTTTGACCAGACCTTGTTTATTTCAGTGTCTCCTTAAATGAGCATTTGTACTGACTGTTTGGTGATGGCACAACTTAGTATCACCCTTATTGGTCCAATCACATTAGTCCCAGACTAGAAGCCTTGGCAATTTCTGAACATGTTTCCTCCTCACGAAGGGATAACTGTTCTGGAGGTCTAACCATGGTGTTCAACAAACTTAGAAAGGTTGATATTAACAGGGTGCCAAAAGTGTAAAAGTGAGCACTGATATCCCATGTACTAATAGGAGAGCCAATCCCAGCACCCCCTCAACAATCTGTGAAAGAAACTGCAGAGACTAGATATCTAACAAAATCTCTCAGCTAAACATTGGTTCAGTTTCTCTCACCACAAATGCTATCAGACCCGCTGAGTGCTTTGAGCATTTTAATGTTTGTATTCAACCACAGATCTATCTTCCCTTCTACTTTTACATCGAGTCAAGATTAACTCAATCAGCTACCAAACATCCTCTACTGCAAGGATGCTTTCTCATGCAGCGAGTACAGAAAGAAAAAAACACTTTTGCCATCAGCAGGATCTGGGTGATTGACCGATTTTCTCAGATTCTGAGTACAATATTTATGTGCTTAAACTACTCTGAACAGAGATTTTAACATCAGCCTATGTTCTGTCTTCTTTCAGTTTATCAGAAGCACAAATCTCATCTGGAGAAAGAACACGACTAGAACTGGCTGCTGACAGAGCAGCAGAACCAGCAGACGGTCAGTAAGCAGTGATGTGACCCATCCAGCTCAAACCCACTCAATCCACAATGACATGCGAGTCTTTCATTAGCACAGCTCGGTATTGATGCACTTAAATCTCACTGCTTTTTTTCAGTGCAAGATGCAAGCATCATTTTGCAGAGTTTGGTGGGTGATAAAGGAGTCCCAATTTTCTCCTTCTTCCCTCTCCAACCACACCTACATGTCCAGTGGAGCACAAGAGGGCAGTCACTGGTTCCCTTGGATCCTGCTACTTTTCCGCCAGGTTTCTATGTTAACCCGCTCTGACCAGCCCAAGGAGAATCATAGAAGAATCATAGAAGCCCTACAGTACAGAAAGAGGCCATTCGGCCCATCGGGTCCGCACCGACCACAATCCCACCCAGGCCCTACCCCCATATCCCTACATATTCTACCCACAAATCCCTCTAACCTACGCATCTCAGGCCACTAAGGGGCAATTTTAGCATGGCCAATCAACCTAACTCGCACATCTTTGGACTGTGGGAGGAAACCGGAGCACCTGGAGGAAACCCACGCAGATACGAGGAGAATGTGCAAACTCCACACAGACAGTGACCCAAGCCGGGAATCGAACCCAGGTCCCTGGAGCTGTGAAGACAGCAGTGCTAACCACTGTGCTACCGTGCCAGAGGAAGCGGAATTCTACTTTACCACAATGCCGAAGGCTCAGCAGGGAAATCATAGAATAGAATCATAGAAACCCTACAGTGCAGAAGGAGGCCATTCGGCCCATCGAGTCTGCACAGACCACAATCCCACCCAGGCCCTACCCCTACCCCCACCCCTACCCCCACATATTTACCCACTAATCCCTCTAAACAGTGACAGCCTCCCTATTTGACCTGACAAGAGGTAGATTGGGGGCTAAGCTGGTAAATTTCATAAATTTCCTTGTAGGCAACGGTGCTCCCAGGTCTCACAAGGGAGCCTTGGGCCTCCCTGGCCCCAAGCTTCGTTCCCTGTCCCCTCAGAACTCCCCTCCCTTCAATGCCCGCAACCGATTGCCAGGCACCATTCCTACAAGCTGCACTTAAATTCCACTCTCACCCACTGGCCAGGTCAGTGGGTTTGGCTGGGTTCAAGCTGGACACCCAGGAAATTTATGTCAATGAAGCCAAGTAGATTGACTCAAAACTTAGGTTGTCAACCTTGTCGGAGGCATTTCTGGAGGTTTGCTCACATGACGTTCAATAGATATTACTGTATTTCCCTTTCCATAGAATCCCTATAGTGCAGGAGATGGCCATTCAGCCCATTGACTCTGCACTGACTCTTAAAGAACATCCTACCCAGGCCCACCTCCCCCACCATATCCCCATGCATTTACCATGGCCAATCCTCCTAACCTGCACACCTTTGGAGTGTGGAAGGAGACCGAAACACCCGAAGGAAACCCACGCAGACAGGGGGAGAACAAACAAACTACACACACTAACAGTGACCCGAGGCTGGAATCAAACACAGGTCCTGGCACTGAAGCAGTTGGGTCCCCTGTAGTTGAGTATTTTTGTTTGTGATTTTGCAACAGCAGCTGACATGAGAAGTTCCAAGAACCAGGAAGCTGCACTTGATCAGGCCAAAAAAGGGAGAAACAGTGCAGGGGAAGCGATCTCAGAGGTGCTCTGGCCATCCCCATCCTGATCATTTGGATTGTGTGAGTGCATAAAACTCTCAAATTGTACAAAACTAAACACTGACATAAAAGGGGAGATAGCCACAATCCAACCAAAGCAACCCCTTCCCAAGGGTTCAGGAGATGCAATGCTAAATCTGACCAAATTGTACAAGTGGAAATTGCTTTAATTTAGTTCAGGATGTGGGGTCACTGGCACTAACATCACTCAATCCCAATTGCCCTTAACCCAGTGGCTCACTAGACCATTTTTAGGGGCCATTTGCAATAAGAAAGACATCCGTTTGGACAGTGACCTCAGAATATCCCAAAACACTTTACAGCCACCAGAGTTCTTTTGAAATATAATCACTGCTGTAATGCAGGAAACGTTGCAGGCAATTTGTGCACTGCAAGCTCCCATAAACAGCAGTGTAAAGAAAATCATAATAACTGATTATGGTAGAGGGATACATATTAGTCAGAACACCATGGTTATTTCCTCTACTGTACTTTGAATAATGCCATGGGAACTTCTATCTCCACCATGGAAAGCAAACATCTCATCTGAAAGATGGTAGTTTTAATAGGGCAGCACTGCACTGGTCTATCAGTCCAGATTTTGTACTCTGGTCACGGTCGTGGGACTTGAACCCAGAGACTTGTGACTTAGAGGCAAGTATGCTATTGAATGAGCCACACCTGGCACCTCATTAACAAGAGTATTGCTGTAGGTCCAAAGTCACATGTAGGCCAGAGCGGGAACAGATTTTCTTCCCCGAAAGGACATCAGTGAACCAGTGGGTTTTTACGACAATCCGCTAATTACATGGTCATCACTGTTGATCTTAGATAAATCTGGAATAAAAAATTAACTGAATTTAAATTCCCTCGTTACCAAAGGGGAATTTGAACTCTTCTTCAATGCATGAGTCTATCTTTCTAACAAGGTTACTAGTCCAGTAACATAATATTGGTATATAATAGTTAAACATGGAGTTAGTTCAACTAAGTATTTTTCACTCATGTGGGAAAAGTTAAGCAGTGAGATCAATGATCCCCAAGATTACAAACACAGATTTGTATGGCTGTGATTCAGAAGTTCTCTACATCTTTCTCAAGTGTAAATAGATTACATCTCTTACAAACTAAAACTCAAAATTTAACTTAGTAGAGTCCATTCTGATTTCATTCTACAATAAATATTTAATTTAATATGTGCAATGCCTACCACATTTTAATACTTAAACAATATCCTTGAAGCGAGCTGGAAACAGCAAAAAAAACCTGAAGTTTCCAAAAGCTCTAGTTTCTTTCTGGAGACCTCTTCGCCCCCGCCCCAACAGTTCAGACATTCCTGACAAGTGCCACTAAAATGTCACTTTAAGGACAGAACAGTCAACACCAGGTGACTACAGTCATTGGCTTACCTACTCAGATTTTGCCTTTCAAATTACATTAAATAGAAAAAAGTTCAATTTTTGTCAGACTCAGTTGTCATGAAACCAATCTAAGCTGGATAGCTGTCAATCACCAGCCAAAGCGTTGGACGTAACTCTGATAACACTCTAATCTCAAAGCCAGAAGGTTGCAGATTTAAGTCCCTTGAGATAGTCTGCTTCGAGTTAGCTGATCAAACCAAAGCAACAGCAAGTTCCCTGTGCTTTTTTAAAAATTCATTCATAGGATGTGGAAGTCGTTGGTTGGGCCAGCATTTATTGCTATCCCTGGTTACCCTGCATCAGAGGCCTTTAAGAGTCAACCACAGTGCTGTGGAGTGAAGCAGACCCAAAGAGTTACTGGATACTTGTGGAACAAAGCTCCAAAAGCACAACCTCACACAGTAACTCCCTGGCAATACGTAATACACACAACTCACACACCAAGCTGCATTTAAGTAGCACTTCTATCATAGTAAAACATCCCAAAGCACTTTGTGGGGGTGCAATCAGACAGCAATTGGCACAAACCCAAAGGAGGAGATATTAGGACTGATAAGTTGGGTTTCTAGGAGAGTGTTAAAGGAGGGGATAAAGATTCCATCTTGGGAGCATTTCTTTCTAACAACACCACATTACTTGATAAAATCACCCTTTGCCTGGCTCAGCCACATGCCTTACCTGCAGCATTAAGTGACAGGACTGAGTTTCCATCACTGAAGTTTTTTGCAAGGTACTGCATACCTGCTATTGTGAACTTGCTCATCAGACTCAGCATCTGTGGGTCAGGCAAGTGGTTCACATGGAGGGATCCACCATATGAAAGGCAACAGCCAGCTGAGCACAAGAACCTGCACCATAGGAGTTCCCAAACATAAATACAAAGACATTCTGAATGCCAATCTCAGTAGTGGGAAAGAAACAACCCTAGATAGATCCAAATGGCGGGGTCTTTGTCATCAAGCAGTCGCAACATTGGAGGAGAAGAGAGTCAGCCCCCTTGAGGACAATGAGCATGCTGCAAAGCCAGTGCTTTCCCCCATTCCTCGAACATTTCATATGTAACAGCTGGTGAACAACTGGTCTCCTTGCTGAACATTCATCTGACAATCAATCGAAGGAGAGAGGTTTAGCAAGAAAGTTCCAGAGCCAAGGGTCTAGACTGCCACAGCCAAACACAGCATATATTTATAAACATGTACAACCTAGATACATGTTTTTTTCCCCCCAAAAAGTATGCATTACGCATGAGCGTAGTGGACTGCTGCTGGTTATATTTACAGAGATGTAAATGTGCTTCATTCAATGTCATGTGTATCACTTGCACGTTTATGCAGAGGAAGATTTCAGTAATCTGAGCAGCAGTGTGAGAAAATACTTCACTGAGCTAATCAAAGTTCTCCTTCAACATTGAAGTAGTCATGCTGCCATCAGCTTTAGAATACTTCCATCTACAGGTCTGATGGCCCAAATAGCCTAAAACCCACCTACAGTTGTAATGCCACAGCGGCATTCACAAGCTCCTTCAGTGTGTGCACACTCGCACACAAGAGTTTAAGTGAGCTTAGTAGGAGCACTCCTCTCATCGAGACCTGCTGCCATTACCTTGGCAACCTGACAAACTCATTTTTTCACCGAAATCACAGCCAGCTGAAGGAACAAAGCTTGCAGCAACAAATACCTGGCATTCCAGAGGATGTTGGCAAATAAGAGAGGTGAACCATCAACAAATTTGACGTGAGACCTTATCTTTGGATCGAGGTGCTACACTATGTACATCAGTCTCAAGTCAAATTAAAAACTATAGTACACAGATTTTTGAGGAGGACAGGGTTAATAGCCCTTGTGATCTCTTCATATCCCCCTCCTCTGCCAATTCCACTCAGATTGGTAAACCAGACTATCAGAAGAGGAGGCCAGCATGCCCTGGGATCAGCTGCTTCTCACCTGCCGGGAGTTGGCTGCAGCCACAGTCTATGTATGAAAGTGATTCATTTTGCCTGTTATTTTTTTTCTAAAGCTCTCACATAAAAGTGTTATGATAAAACATTTTAACTGATCTTGGCAGCCAAACTGCATCCATTCACCAATCCCACCAGCTCATGTGATCTGTGATTGATTGCACCACTAGTTAACATTTAGTCAGTCAAGCACTGCCGCAGTACAAGTAAAATAAGTCACTGCAAAAAAACAACTCAAATCTCACAATGGGTTAGCCAACACTACCTAGCGATAGGGAGGCGGTCTCCTATCTTTACTGTCTATCAGACTGAATTAAGACTAGCCAATCTCACACTGACCCTTGAACTAGACTCTGAATTTGAAAAATAAGATGGCTGCCTTCTCCTTAGACCCAGCAGAATCATAGAATCCTACAGTGCAGAAGGAGGCCATTCGGCCCATCAAGTCTGCACCGACCACAATCCCACCCAGGCCCTATTCCCATAACCCCATGCATTACACTAGCTAGTTCCCCCTGACACTAAGGGGCAACTTTAGCATGGCCAATCCACCTAATCCACACATCTTTGGACTGTGGGAGGAAACTGGAGCAGATGGAGGAAACCCACGCAGCCATGGGGAGAATGTGCAAACTCCACATAGACTCAAGCCGGGAATTGAACCCAGGTCCCTGGCACTGTGAGGCAGCAGTGCAAACGAGTGTGCCACCATGCCGCCAGTAGAAAAGTCTCAGGACATTGTCCTTCACCCTGACTGATCGCACTGATGATGGCTATTACTGGTTATAAAAAAGTGATTTATTTGGGTAAATGATGAACAAGTGACTAATGAGTTACGGGTTACAGATCTATGTCAAGGCCATGCTCGAAACAGCAAGGCTAATGGTAATTGCTGCACCAGATTTTTTGTGCTAATGAAAGACTGATTTTAATTGATTGCCTTCAATGTAAAGGATCAAGGTCCTCAGTGCAGGAGACCACCTAGGCTGAAAATTCCCCCGAGAGATAATGATGATGAATCAGAATGGAAGTGGTGCCAAATTTTGGTTTTAAAAAGCCTCAAGGCAGTGGGAGGATTAAAAAAAACTGAAGGATTTAACAGATTCAACCTTGAATTATGAGGTTATTGTAGATCATTAGTACAGACAGTTTTTCATTAAAAAAAGTCAAGCTCACCTTCATTAGTTTGTCATGGATATTCAATCAAGAACAAAAGCCAAGCTCCAAAAAAAAAGTTCTCTTCTCAAAAATCAACACGAAACAGGCATTACTCATAAATCTCACCAAGTCCAGAGAAACATCTGCAGCACTAGAATTATCCCACCATCACTCACACTGCAACTACTGGTAACTTTGCACACAGAAATATGATCCTTCTACACTATAAAGCCTGCATGCAGAAGACAGAGACTTGAGTTGCTATATATCAGTTAGACACTGCTCAAGGAACTCAGTATGCCCTGGCACTAGCTGACCTACTAGGATTTTGGAACATTTATTTCACAACTTGAGGGACACCATGCTTCTTAACAACATGTAATGTCTTGTGTTGAAATACCTTGAACAGCATAATGGCAATGTCACTGGACTCATAATCCAGAGGCCCTGGCTCATAGTCTGGGGACACAGGCTCAAATTCCATCTTGGGAGTTGGTGGAATTTAAATTCAATCAATAAATGGTGACCATGACAACAGTCATCGATTGTTGTAAAAATCCATCTGGTTCACTAATGTCCTTCAGGGAAGGAAATCTGCCATCCTTACCTGGTCTGGTCTACAGGCAACCCCAGACCCAGAGCAATGAGATTGACTCTTAACTGCCTTCAGGGTGGCACAGTGGTTAGCATTGCTGCCTCTCAGCGCCAGGCATCCTGTTTCAATTCCAGTTTGGGTGATTTTCCCCATGTCTGGAAGATAAATGGAAGAACCATAAAGGGTGTGATAAATGGAAGAACCATAAAGGGTGTAGAGACGCAGAGGGACCTGGGTGTGCAAGTCCACAGATCTTTGAAGGTGACGTCACACGTGGAGAAGGTGGTGAAGAAGGCATATGGCATGCTTGCCTTTATAGGACGGGCATAGAGTATAAAAGTTGGGGTCTGATGTTGCAGATGTATAGAACGTTGGTTCGGCCGCATTTGGAATACTGCGTCCAGTTCTGGTCACCACACTACCAGAAGGATGTGGAGGCTTTGGAGAGAGTACAGAGGAGGTTTACCAGGATGTTGCCTGGTATGGAGGGGCTTGGTTATGAGGAGAGATTGGGGAAACTGGGGTTGTTCTCCTTGGAAAGACGGAGGATGAGGGGAGACTTAATAGAGGTGTATAAAATTATGAAAGGCATAGATAGGGTGAACGGTGGGAAGCTTTTCCCCGGGTCGGTGGTGACGTTCACGAGGGGTCATAGGTTCAAGGTGAAGGGGGGGGGGGGGGGGGGGGGGGGGAGGTTTAACACAGATACCAGAAGGACATATTTTACACAGAGGGTCGTGGGGGTCTGGAATGGATTGCTGGGCAAGGTGGTGGAGGCGGACACACTGGGAACGTTTAAGACTTATCTAGACAGCTATATGAACGGAGTGGGAATGGAGGGATACAAAAGAGTGGTCTAGTTTGGACCAGGGAGCGGCGCGGGCTAATTGTTCTTTGTTTCTCGTTTCAAGGCTTCATTCTATGATCATCTTGCTGGTGCCAGTACAGAGCGAGACTGCGGATAGTTGGGAACCTGTCTCGGGGGCAGGGAATTCATATGGTGTTCGTGGAAGTGGAAATGAATAGGGTTGGGAAGCATTTTCCGATCAGGGCCAGTGTGATCTCCTGGACTCGTTTCGATCGCCTCAGGGGGTCGGAGAGGAATTTCCCAG
Organism: Mustelus asterias; assembly: GCF_964213995.1. NCBI lineage: Eukaryota > Metazoa > Chordata > Chondrichthyes > Carcharhiniformes > Triakidae > Mustelus > Mustelus asterias. The sequence goes on along the minus strand of NC_135820.1, from coordinate 27,115,938 downwards.
ATTTTTTTTCCCCATATTGGCCCTGGGGTTTTCACTCTGGGTTTTCGCCTCTCCCTGGAGATCACATGGTCTGGAATGGGGGGGTGGGGGTGAGTTACTAGGTTGTGATGAACAAAGCATCGTAGCTGTGAGGGACAGCTCGGTGGATAGGATATTAGTATGTAGATAGGCTGGAAAATTGGGCGGGGATCCTGGATTCAGGATTCAATCCTGGACCGGGGAGCGGCGCGGGCTTGGAGGGCCGAAGGGCCTGTTCCTGTGCTGTATTGTTCTTTGTTTGTCTGCGTGGATTTCCTCTGGGTGCTCTGGTTTCCTCACACAGTCCAAAGATGTGCATATTAAGTTGATTGGGCACACTAAATTGTGCCTTAATGTGTAGTTTATGGGGATTAGTGAGGTAAATGTATGGGATTGTGGGGATGGGTAAGATGCTCTGATGGAGAGTAGGAGAGACTTGATGGGCTGAATGGCCTCCAAGGCACTGCAGGTATTCTATGAAATAGATAGCAAGCCACTCATTTCAAGGGCAATTGAGGATGGGCAATAAATGGTGGCCTTGCCAGCAACACCCACATCCCATGCAAGAACCAAGCTATGAGATTGTGATGTGCTCCTCACTGTTCCCTATCCTGATATTTACCAACCCAAAGTAAAATTTATATGGGACTGTCATTCTCTTTGAAAATATGATGGCTTCTTACATCTGGCTTGAGGCTCCAGGAGAAAAAAAAAAGGAAATTAGCTGCTCTGTCAGCAACAAAAATAAAGACTCTGGAAAGCTGGATGTTTCTTTTCCAGAAACTCAGTTATTGACTTTACCAAATCTGGTTGTGACCGCTTCAGGGCATCTTGCTGAAAATACAATCACAGTAGATGATGATGTCCACCATGCCCCTCTGTAACCTGTGGAACAAATGCTACATTATGGTCTTAGTAATATCCACTGAGTTTAGGGTTTATATGGATGCTTTGTTGCTGAACGTCCGGGAGACTTTTTGAAAGTCTAAAAAAGTGGTGGAAAGACACCAATTGATGGTGTTGGAAAATGAGTCCATATAGAAAATAGTAAAGCTTCACAGCACTTCAACAATTAACTGTTCCACACCTGCTTTCAACTTGACTGGATTAGTACAAAGATGTGCGGGTTAGGTTGATTGGCCATGCTAAAATTGCCCCTTAGTGTCCTGAGATGTGTAGGTCAGAGGGATTAGCGGGTAAATGTGTAGGGATATGGGAGTAGAGCCTGGGTGGGATTGTGGTCGGTGCAGACTCGATGGGCCGAATGGCCTCTTTCTGCACTGTAGGGTTTCTATGATTCTATGAAAAGTAAACTCCAAGCGAGGTTTCTATGACAGCGATGCTTTCTTTGAAGGAACCAGCTCTCCCTCTTTCAAGGACAATAATTAACCCTCTAGACTTCCCAATCCAAGCAGAGGACTCTGAGCAACCTGAGGTAACAAGTAGATTAGACAAAGGAGAGAGAATGGATGTTATTACTTAGATTTCCAGCCTTTGACAAGGTGCTGCACAGGAGGTTGCTGAACAAGATAAAAACAGTAAGAAGTCTCACAACACCAGGTTAAAGTCCAACAGGTTTATTTGGTAGCAAATACCATAAGCTTTCGGAGCAGCAAGCTCCGAAAGCTTATGGTATTTGCTACCAAATAAACCTGTTGGACTTTAACCTGGTGTTGTGAGACTTCTTACTGTGCCTACCCCAGTCCAACGCCGGCATCTCCACATCAGAACAAGATAAGAGCCATGGTGTTAGAGGCAAGATACATAGATAAGATTGGCTGACTGGCAGAAGGCAGAGTTCTGCAGGGGTCAATGTTGAGACCACAACTTTTCACGTCAATGATCTGGAAGAAGGAACTGAGGGCATTGTGACTAAGTTTGCAGATGATACAAAGATAGGTGGAGGGACAGATAATTATTCAGGAGGCGGGGAGGCTGCAGAAAGATTTGGACAAGTTAGGAGGGTGGGCAAAGAAGTTGCAGATGGAATATAATGCGGGAAAGTGTGAGGTTATGCACTATGGTAGGAAGAATAGAAAAGTGTAGACTATTTTCTAAATGGGGAGAGAATTCAGAAATCGGAAGCACAAAAGAACTTGGGAGTACTAGTTCAGGATTCTCTTAAGGCTAACTTGCAGGTTGAGTTGGTAGTTAGGAAGGCAAATGCAATGTTAGCATTCATTTCAAGAGAACTAGAATACAAAAGGAGGGATGTACCGCTGAGGCTTTATAAGGCTTGGTCAGACCACATTTGGAGTATTGAGAGCAATTTTGAGCCCCGTATCCAAGGAAGGATGTGTTGCCCTGGAGTTTATTTTATTTATTCGTGTGACAAGTAGGCTTACATTAATACTACAATGAGGTTACTGCGAAAATCCCCTAGTCGCTACTTTCTGGTGCCTGTTCGGGTACACCAAGGGAGAATTTAGCATGGCCAATGCACCTAACCAGCACATCTTTCAGACTGTGGGAGGAAGCCGGAGCACCCGGAGAAAACCCACGCAGACACGGGGAGAACATGCAGAGACCGCACAGATAATGACCTAAGCCGGGAATTAAACCCGGGTCCCTAGCACTGTGAGACAGCAGTGTTAACCACTGTCCAGAAAAGGTTCACGAGAATGATCCCAGGAATGCAAAGTTTGACATATGAGGAGCATTTAAGGACTCTGGGTCTGTACTTGGAGTTTAGAAGGATGAAGGGGGATTTCATTGAAACTTACACAATACTGAAAGGCCTGGGTAGGGTGGACATGGGGAAGATGTAGGTAGGCGAGACTATAATCCAAGGGCACAGCTTCAAAATAAAGGGATGACCCTTTAGAATCGAGATGAGGAGGAATTTCTTCAGCCAGAGGATGTTGAATCTATGGAATTCATTGCCACAGAAGACTCTGGAGGCCAGGTCATTGAATATATTTAAGTCAGAGATATAGGTTCTTGAATGGTAAGGGGATCAAAGGTTACAGGGAAAAGGCAGGAGAATGGGATTGAAAAACTTATCAGCCATGCTTGAATGGCGGAGCAGATGTGATAGTCCAAGTGGCCTAATCCTGCTCCTATATCTTATGGTCTTATGGCTCACCTGCACTAGACTTGAATTGTTAAATCACGATTCTACTCTAGGTCAAACTTCCTATTGCTGCCAACTCAACGTTTTAATGTATTTTTTACTTCCTCTTCCAAGTACTCTGGGATGGTGGGATTGGCTTACGAGGAGAGTTTGAGGAAACTGGGGCATATTAATTTCAGTGTTCATTTCAATTTGGAAATGATATTGACAGAACATTGTGGGGGATGGGATTAATGTCCCAACTCAAAACTAATGGCTGGCTGCCTCAATCACTCAACTCAAAATTGTATTCAATGAAGTGACATGAAAACTGCAGTATATTCTGAGAAAATTACATGCCTAAGGCAGCATGAAAAAGTTCCCTTTTTAGACAAATCCTGTGATCACAAGTCAACAATTGGAAACCACCCGAGCATTTGAGCCACATCTCGGTATACAAGTGTACCCAGAGTGAGTCGCAGTAACGCTTGCACTATTTTTATTTTAAATCAGAATTCTTGGAAAGCATAAAAGGTGTACATTCACTGCCAACAACTTTCTTTTATGTAGCACCTTTAACGTAGTAAAGCATCCCAAGGTTTTTTTAAAAAAATTCGTTCATGAGATGTGGGCATTGCTGGCTGGGCCAGTATTTATTGCCCATCCCCGAGGGCAAATAAGAGTCAAACCACATTGCTGTGGGTCTGGAGTCACATGAAGGCCAGATTCGGTAAGGATGGCAGATTTCCTTTCCTAAAGAACATTAGTGAACCAGATAGGTTTTTACGACAATGGAATTGGCCATGAAACCAGATTTCTATTGAATTTAAATTTCACCATTTGCCATGGTGGGACTCAAACCAGAGCATTACCCTGGATCTCTGGATTACTAGTCCAGCAACAGTACCACTGTCTATCAAACAAAATTTAACACCGAGCCACTCAAGGAATGATGATCGAAAGTTTGGTAAATGAGGTAATTCTAAGCAACATTTCAAAGGAAGAGGAGGAGGTAGACAAGCAGAAGGTTTAGGGACATGTAGGATATGCAACACCTTTCTTTCTGTGGAACCCATCACCACTAAGTGCCTCAAAAGTCAAAGGTAGATGTGCACTGAAGCTCCTTTAACTCTCTTACACCAAGCTGTCAGTCCCAATCTCGGAGGAATCACCAATGCATTTTCTCTATATCCCATATCAGGCCTCTCCAAGTCAGATCTGATAGCTTCTGCTAAATTCAGGATTGGTTTTGTGCAGATGGCCTGAGGCTGCTAATAACTGAATGAACTGCTTGTGTTGAACTTTTACCCCCAGCATACAGAGAAGGCCTTTCATCCCACTAATCTGGGCAGTATTTGAACTCTACTTCCAGAGGTGAAATGCCACTGTACCATGCATTGCATCCAGCCCAGTATGTCTTTTTGAAAATCACTTAGAATTTCAGGGGAGCAGCAGCTTAAACAAAGCTAAATGCAGGATTATATTTTGATATTTATAAGGCATTTGAGAATTACTCATGCTCACCAAGATTAGAAATATCCTGGGGGAAACAAACAATTGCAGAGCAAAAGCAAGGACGGATCACATACCAACAGAAAACATTTTTTAATATGGCTCTTATCTGGGTTGCAGTCAGTTAACAGTGATATTCAAGATTTATTACTGTCGTTTTTGCAATTCTATCGTTTTGTGTGTTTTTAAAAAAAAATAGTTTGTGGAGTGGGGGCATAATGTGGGGAGGGGGGGGGGAAACACACATTGTTATTTTATCAATTCATGTTTTAATTAGGACTTGGTACGAGTTGAAAAAGAAAATCATATTTTCCAAGAAAGTGGGCATTAAGTGCATAGTCTCATGGTCACATTCTTTTGATGAATATTTATTCTCTGGAGCCCCTGATGATTTAGTAGATAAAGACATTGCCTAATTTAGTACTGACCCATAGGGGCAGAACATCCCAGGCTCTGTACTGAATTAACTGGTTTCAGCCAGTTGGAGCTTTGCAATTGGCCTCATTGCAATGTTCCTGGCTGGTCTATTAGGTGATGGTTAAAGAGAAAAGGGTCATTGTTCTCACATTTAGCTGCTATCCAATGCATCCATTGCCTGCTGCAAGAAGACCAGGGCACAGCTACAAGCCCTTTACATTTGATTTGCCTGCTGACATTCAATGTCAGTGAAGAAGTCACTGGAGAAAGGCCTGTGGCCCTAGCCAACACCTCCAAATTCTCCCCATTGTGTTTCTATGGTGACAGGTTGAACAAGCAGTCAGTTTCCAGACTATCATCGTCATCCTCTTTGGCTGGTCAGAGGTGTCACCATATGCAATTTCAGTCCCCCTATCTAACGAGGGAGATACTACAGCCATCGCACATTGTGGCTCATTTTGTTGCACTAAATGTCATTGGGCACACAATGCCAGTGAGCTGTTCCTGGAAATAACTTATGTCACTTTTGAACAGCTCAAATAAATCACCCCATGATTTAACACCACACACATTATTAGCCAGAACCAAAACCAGAAGCAACCACAGTGGAATCGAAGCTCAATGCTCTTGTATATTTTATTTCACAATTATAAAAATTGATATTGTTGTGAAGTTAGTGTTTGTAAAATTATAAAATGTAAGAGTTGTAAAATTGCATGGTCTGTTAAAAAAGGTAGTTTTCTGAACTTGGAGTTTTATAAAAAAAAGGGAATTTGCAGGTGCATATAGAGTACATAGACTGAAACATTGTATCGCGAGGCTAGGCAGTAGCATTGCCAAGACAACAGGCTGTTTTTAAAGTTTGCCCAATCAGTTTAAACTAGCATTTGAATAACAGCAGCCGATCAGATTTGAATTTGATGTTTTAGTAACAGAAGATTCCGGAAGACAACAAACCTGGTTGTATTTTGAGAGAGACAAAAAATTCTATTTTTTTTGTTAATAAGTGGAGATTGTATTTATCTGAACAGCATTCCATTAGAATAATGTTTTATTCAGTTAACCTGTTAGATAAATAAAGTGTTATTTGCTGATTTTACAGAGAGAATCTCAGGTAGTTATTTCGATTTAACCACCGAAAGTTGCTGAAGAGCAGATCATACTATTTCTCTCACACTTTTAACAGATTATAAAGTGAGGTACTCCTCTGAGTGGTTAAGAGTCAGTCCTCAGCGAGGGGATCGATCTCCCCTTTATAACAATATCCTCAATGGTTAGTCGGGGAGATTTTTCTGGTTTACCCTGGATACAGTTAATATCAGCAAGCCTCCTGCTTCAGCTTTGTCTCAGTTGAGAGAACTTTTGACTCCAAGTCAGGGGGTGATGGATTCAAGCCCCACCCCAGAGACAAATAAGGCTGACACTTAGTGCAACGCTAAGGGAGTGCGGCACTTTCACAGATGCAATGTTAAATCGAGATCCCATTTATATCTCATGTGGACATGTATAAAAATCCTAAGGCACTATTTGAAGAAGGGCTGGGGAGCCCTCCTGGTGTCCTGACCAATATTTATCCCATTCATAACAATTTTAAAATATGATTATCTGGTCATTTATGTGCTTACCGCCCACTTTATTAGAAAAAGTTATTTTCTTTTTCAACTTGTACCAAATCCTAATTCTCATTGTTTGTGTCCAAATTGATGGCTGCACTTCTCAAAACATTCTTGGTTATAATACACTTTAGGATGTCGAGGTTATGAAAGGTGCCACTTAAATGCACTTCTTTCTTGCACATGACTGCAAACGAACTCGCCCAACTCTCCCAGTTAAATGAGAGGAAAGTCAGGTGCTTACTTTATAGACGGGCACTTCAGCAACTTTCCCCCAGTGGCGCCGCTGCCTCACAGTGCCAGGGACCCAGGCTCAATTCCAGCCTTAGGTGTCTGTGTGGAGTTTGCACATTATCCCTGTGTCTCCGTGGGTTTCCTCTGGGTGCTCCAGTTTCCTCCCACAGTCTAAAGATGTGCAGGTTAGGTGGATTGGCCATCTTGAATTGCCACCTTAGTGTCCCAAGATGTGTAGGTTAGGGGAATTAGCGAGGTAAATACATAGGGTTACAGGGGAAATCAGGCCCGAGTAAGATGCTCTGTCGGAGAGTTGGTGCAGACTTGATGGGCCAAAAGGCCTCCTTCTGCACAGTAGAGATTCTATGCATTTGCAATGCACGGGGAGCACAGTGGAGGCAGCACGGTGGCACAGTGGTTAGCACTTCTGCCTCACAACTCCAGGGACATGGGTTCGATTTCTGGCTTGGGTCACTGTTTGTGTGGAGTTTGCACGTTCTCCCCATGTCTGCGTGGGTTTCCTCCAGGTGCTCCGGTGTCCTCCCACAGTCTGAAAGACGTGCTGGTTAGGTGCATTTACCAGAACAGGCGCCAGAATGTGGCAACTAGGGGAATTTCACAGTAACCTCATTGCAGTGTTAATGTAAGCCTTACTTGTGACTAATAAATAAACTTTAACATCCGTGCTGGGATCCAGCAAACTGCTCCTACAAGTCTCGAACACCATTCCGCAGAAAGGTGGGGTTGGGCGCAAACAGAAGGAATTCCTTTTTGCTGACATTTTCCAAATTTCTTATCAGCCTGTCAAAATAAAACAATTGGTACTCCCAAGGGACCGTTGCTGCTATAGGTGGAAATGTTCCACAGACCTTGAGGAGTACATACATTAAAGAATGCAGTGAAACTGAAAATGGCCATTAGGTGCTCCTCCCACACAGTTATCACCTTCCAACTGCTGGATTGGATATGGATGTATTCAGACTCCATTAGCCACAAGACAGAGGCTCCAGAGGATTCTGGCGTAGACATCGGAGCTAGACTATTGAGCTCATCATTCAAACCAAAGTGATGATCTGTACCTCAAACGCCATTTCCCTGTCTAATGATCTCAGTATTAAAAGCTTCAATTGACTAATCACACAATCGTTTGCAGAAAGATAGTTCCACATTTCTACTACCTGCGAATGAGGAAATGCTTCTTGAATTCTTTCCTTTATGGGCCTAACTATGATTTTAAAAATGATGCCCTCTAGCTCTGGAGACCCCACTAGAATAAAAACTCCTATCAATCTAACTGGATTCTCTTCTCATCAGAAACACCTCGATCAGATCACCATTCAATCTTGTACATTCAAGGAAATACAAGCTAATGTTATTTAATATGAATGCACACTGCACAATGCAGTATAATGTAATTAATTAATAGATAGTGTGAAGATAAAGTACGCGTATAATATGTAAACATATCACATTTGCTAATCAAGCTGACAAAGGTCTAGCAACAGTTCACCAGTTTCCCCTTTCCTTCTTAGCTCTCCATTCAACGCCAAAATCCTAAACAAAATGTGCAATTCTGATCGGACTCCTAGATTTGGAACCTTGTATCTCATGGAATACACTTGTCTTTTCCTTCAGATCCTTTGGAACCGCAAGTTATCAAAGACCAAGCTAACTAGCATTATTCTAGTACTGAGAGTTTTCTAAATGCATAAGTTTACTACAGTAGATTTAAAATTTGCTGAACTGTAGAATTCCCAGCAACATCAGCACAATTCTGAGAAACTCTCACACTCCGATTCTCCCCGAATCAGCATGTGGCTATTTGCATAATCTCCCTAGCCCATTTTCATTTGCAATATCGGAACCAAGGTCATCCAGACCGCAATACATTTCATTCCCCTTCCCCACTTAGATGTTGCACAATATTGGAACATAGTTTGTAGAAAACAAAAGTGGACGAGGCCACCATGCATTCTTTACAGCGAGGGATGCCATCTGAAAGATACAAATAACTCGCTAACTACCATTGGAAAAAGGCATGGAGGAGCAATAGGGTTAAGCTGTTGAGTGAGGCTGGGTTTTCACCCCTTTTTACTGATGCCTGGCTTCCAGGGAAAGAAGTGCTACAGTGAACAACGCCAACAACTCCTAGCATTTACAAATCATTTTAAATATATGGAAAAAGCAGCCAAGGGGCTTCAGTTATTTTGTATGACAAAAGTCTCCCCATAGAATATGGTGGCCTTATTTGAAAAGTGGCTGCATCAGTAAGGTCTCAGAATAATTCCCTGGTTCCCACTTAGTTGGCTAACCCTAAGGACTCTATGTTCGTACGCGCACGCGCGCACACACAGGACAAGAGCAGCAGATACCTGGAATCACCACCACCAGGAGGTTCTCCTCAAAGTCACTCACCATCCTAACTTGAGGAATATAATTGGTTGTTCCTTCACTGTTGCTGGGTCAAAATGCTGGAAATCCCTCCCTAACAGCACTGTGGGTGTACCTACACTTCAAGCACTGCAGCAACTCAAGAAGACAGCGCACAACCACCTTCTGAAGGACAACTAGGGATTGGCAATAAATGCTGACCTAGCCAGCAATGCCCGCATTCTGTAAATTTTAGAAAAGACGCACTGTTCTTCCCTTCGGGGAATAACGGGGAAGGATTCATGAGCTGATGATCAGTCTGTTGAACTGTGTTATGAACATTCCTGCTGCAGCCACAAGTCCTTGTGCTGGACTTTTTTAAAATTCATTTGTGGGACATGGGCGTCGCTGGCTGACCAACATTTATTGCCCATCCCTAGTTGCCCTCGAGACGGCCTTCTTGAATCACTGCAGTCCATATGGCATTGTGGGTCAACCCACAGCACTAGGGAGGGAATTCCATGATTTTGACCCAGCGACTGTGAAGGAACGGCAATATTTCCAAGTCAGGATGGCGAGTGGCTTGGAGGGGAAACTTGCAGGTGGTCATGTTCCCATTTATCTGCTGCTCTTATCCTTCTAGATGGAAGGGGTCGTGGGTTTGGAAGGTTCTGCCTAAGGATCTTTGGCTAATTACCGCAGTGCATCTTGTAGCACTGCTGCTACTGAACACCGGTGGTGGGGAGATTAATGTTTGTGGATGTGATGCCAATCAAGTGGGCTGCTTTGTCCTGGATGGTGTCAAGCTTGAGTGTTTTTGGAGCTGCACCCATCCAGGCAAGTGGGGAGTATTCCATCACACTCCTGACTTGTGCCTTGTAGATGGTGGATAGGCTTTGGGAAGTCAGGAGGCGAGTTACTCACCACAGTATTCTTAGCCTCTGTGCTTATGTGGTGAGTCCAGTTGAGTTTCTGGTCAACGGTAACCCCAAGGATGTTGACAGTGGGGGAGTCAGTGATGGTAACACCACTGAATGTCAAGGGGCGGTGGTTAGTGTGTCTCTTATTGGTAATGATCATTGCCTGGCATTTGTGTGGCGTGAATGTTACTTACCACTTGTCAACCCAAGTCTGGATATTGTCCAGATCTTGTTGCATTTGAACATGTACTGCTTCAGTATCTGAGGAGTCGCGAATGGTGCTGAACATTGTGCAATCATCGGTAAAGATCCCCACTTCTGATCTTATGATGGAGGGAAGGTCATTGATGAAGCAGCTGAAGATTGTTGGGCCTAGGACACTATCCTGAGGGACTCCTGCAGAGATGTCCTGGAGCTGGGATGACTGACCCTCCACAACCATCTTCTTACGTACTAGGTATGACTAACCAGTGAAGTGTTTGCCTCTTGATACCCATTGATTCCAGTTTGGCTAGGGCTCCTTGATGCCACACTTGGTTGAATGCAGCCTTGATGTCAAGGGCTATCACTTCCACCTCATCTCTGGAATTCAGCTCTTTCATTCATGTTTGAATCAAGGCTGTAATGGGGTCAGGAGCTGAGTGACCCTGGCGAAACCCAAACTGGGCGTCATTGAGCAGGTGCTGCTTGATAGCACTGTCAATGACCCCTTCCGTCACTTTACTGATGATCAAGAGTAGACTGATTGGGCGGTGGTAATTGGCTGGGTTTGATTTGTCCTGCTTTGTGTACACAGGACATATCAGGGCAATTTTCCAAATTGTTGGGTAGATGCCAGTGTTGTAACTGTACTGGAAGAGCTTGGCTAAGGGTGTGGCAAGTTACTATTGCCGGAATGTTATCAGGGCCCATTGCCTTTGCAACATCCAGTGTCTCCAACTGTTTCTTGATATCATGTGGAATGAATCGAATTGGCTGGAGAACACTGGATGGATCATCCACTCAGCACTTCTGGCTGAAGATTGCTGTGAACACTTCAGCCTTATCTTTTGCACTGATGTGCTGGGCTCCTCCATCATTGAAGATGGGGATATTTATGGAGCCTCTTCCTCCTGCGAGTTGTTTAATTGTCCACCACCATTCATGACTGGAATTGGAAGGACTGCATAGCTTGGATCTGATCCGTTGGTTGTGGGATTGCTTAGTTCTGTCTATCACTTGCTGTTTGTGCCATTTGGCATGCAAATAGTTCTGTTTGGTAGCTTCACCAGGTTGACACCTCATTTTTAGGTATGACTGGTGCTGTTCCTGGCATGCCCTCCTGCACTCTCCATTGAACCAGGGTTGATCCCTTGGTTTGATGGTAATGGTTGAGTGAGGGATATGCCGGAACATGAGGTTGCAGATTGTGCTGGAGATTGAACCTGGAACTTTCGGTCCAGACATAGGGGCACTACCATTGTGCCACAAAACCTCCTCCCAAAGGGCTTCAAAGGAGCACTGGCCAGAACTGACAGTGAGTCGAAGAAGGAGCTTGGTGCTTTACTTGTTGAGGCACCGAATGCAAATCCAACCCAGGATGATACTTAAGATGCTTTCTGTTGGCTATATGTCTGACATTTGAAACAAATCCAGACAAACGCCACCCAGCAAGTCCACAATAGGAAATTGTTCTCAAATGGACGATTAAAGTCAAGGTTCCTTCACCAGTTCTGGAGGAGGAAGCACATCCCAAGAATGGTGGTGCTGCTAACTGGCCTCTTCTATATTCCCAGCACTTTGCATTATTTCGATTTCTCAACACTCAATTAAATTGGCAATTCCAGAGACTCTCAGACACTGCAAGCTTTGAGCGCAGAAAGAGTCCAGAACTAGGGGCCATAATTTGAGGATGAGGGTGTCTTTTAGAACTTAGGGTGAGAAGAAGTTTCTTCACCCAGAAGGCAGTGAATGTGTGGGATTCACTACCACAGAAAGTAGTTGAGGCTAAAACCTTGTCTGATTTCAAGAAAAAATTAGATATAGCTCTTGGGTCTAAAGGGATCAAGGAGTATGGGGGTGGGGAGTGATCAGGATATTGAATTTGATGATCATCCATGGTCAAAATGAATGGCGGAGCAGGCTCGAAGTGCCGAATGGTCTACTCCTGCTCCTAGTTTCTATGTTTCTTCTAAAACAGCGTAATTGGATCTTTGTACATTCAACCAAGGGCAGGCAAGGACTCAGTTTGACGTCTCATCTGAAAGGCGGCACCTCTGACAGTGAAGCACTCCCTCAGTGCTACACTGGGGCCTAGAATTTGAGCTTGATTCTTTGCAGTCGGTCTTGAATACACTATCCTTTGCCTCAAGAGGTTTCCTCAGAGTCAAGGCTACTCTAAAGATACAATGACCTGTGCTTCAACCACTCCCTGCAGCAATATGTTCGATATGTCAGTAGCCATCACGATAAAGGACTGACAACTTTAAAATGACCTCCAACAAACCTCATAGCATCTCTGCAGCACGATCAGGGGATCTCTTAGTGTTCAGAACAATACTTACCTTTTTATTATCATCACAACTGATTATCTGGTCACTGTCACGTTGCTGTTAGTGGAAGCTTACTGTGCACAAACTGGCTGCAACATTTCCTACATTGACTACACTTCAGAATGTATTTCATTGGCTGTAAACATCCTCGGAGGTTGTGAAAGGAGCCGTGCAAATACCAAGTCTTTCTTTACCTCCTTTTTTTCCCCATACTTTGTTTTTGTTTTTCATTGTCATTGTTCCTGTTTAATGACACTCAGGCTCTCTTGTTGGGTCTTTCCCTCCCCTTCTCTTTTGCTTAGCTCTGTATTTGCATGAAAACGATTAAATCTTGAACATCGTCCAGTTCTGATGAAACTTTTAACACTGCCTCTTTCTACACACGTTCTATGTAACCTGCTGAGTGTTTTCTGGGACATTGGCTATATTTAACTCCAGATTTTTAGCTTCCAAAGTAATTTACCTACCTTGCTCAAGTTGACCTTTCTCTACACCCTAGCTATGACTGTAACACTACATTCTGTATCCTCTCCTTCGTACAGTATGTTTTGTCAATATAGCCTGCAAGAAATAATACTTTTCACTGTATACTAATGTGACAATAATAAATTAAATCATAATTCGCTTTTGTTTAAAAGATTGAAATAAAATGCCATAACAGCCTTAACAAAAAAAGCCAGGAAATATTAGACAAAAATAAGACAGTAAGAGAATGGGGAGAAAGAACAAGAAATGGCATTGGAAGTATATACCTAAAATTGTAGCTTAAGAAAATAAGAACTGGGAGTTTGAGAAACCATTAGCTGCTCAAGCCTTTCAATATCATGACTGGTCCGATCCTGGCCTCACCTCCACTTTCCTGCTCGTTCCCCAAAAGTTAAAAGAAAATAAATGTCTATCCCAGCCTTAAATATATCCAACGACTCAGTCTCAACAGCTCACTGGGGTAGAGAATTCCAAAGATTTACAACCCTCAGAGAGGAAACGCCTCCTCATCTCCAGATTTAATGAGTGACCACTGATTCTGAAGCCACATTCCCTAGTTTTAGTGATGAACTAATTAAGGCAATGTTTCAGTAGGTATATTACAATAATAAAAAGTCTGCTTCAGTAGTGTGTGGGAGCTGAAAAATGTTTCTAAAAAATAACAGCTGTCCAGGGAGCCTGGAGTTTCACTGCATTTGCTAGTAGGTGTAAGAGCTGGAAAGAAAATGGGAAAGTGGCCAATTATATAAATTCCCTGCGTGTGTTTTATACACAAGACAAGCGACCATGTTAACGGAAAAAAAAACCTGCAGTACAAGCACACATGAAACAGTGTGCAAAAATTACCATTTTGTGCAGAGTGCCAAGTTGCACTCTGGCAGGTGTGGAATATAAGCCCTCGAGCCCAGGGTCTCTGCAATACGGAGGTGAAGGGGTGGACAGAAATAGAAAATAGAGGGGGCAATTGTTTCTTGCCTCCTAATTACCCATACAAAAAAAAAAGAGTAGGATTGGCAGGGATCCCAAGCAGATTGGGTGCCTGTCACTCATCTACAGTTCGCACACATGGTCCTGGGGAATCTAGGAAGAGAAAAGAGGCATTCATACCCTCACAATGTCTAGGACAAACAATAATGTAAAAGTTCTGGCTAGAGATTCAAATGACATCAGCCAAGAAAACTGCCAAATCAAATGGCACGCAACTCCCTTGAAATCCTATTAACATTTTTACAATGAATTCCAGATAGATGTCTCCATCCAAATAAGGAATTCCAAAGGAGCATTCACTCCCGTAATAAAGAATTCCTGATTTCAACAGGACACAGTGTGAGGACTTTAATGGTGCTGCGATTGCCGGGAGGACTAGCCAACACAGCAGTTCCTGTGAATCGTCGTATCCTGTCTTTGACTTTCACAAATAGAAATGGTCTTAACAGGCTCTCTGTTGAGGGCAGAGAGAGAGAGAGAGATTCTGAAAGATAATCCAACAGTTGTCGAAATAGAATAGCAACCATAAACAGCACAAATGACCAAGGTTCCTGCTCATCACAATCTAGTAATCCACAAAGAAAATAATCACATTCATATCGCACCTTTCACAATCTCAGGACATATAAAAATGTTTTTCAGCCAATTAACCTTTGCAATTAGTTTACTGTTGCAAGAAATACAACAGCCAATTCTGCGCAAAGCAAGAAGCAACAAATAGCACTGTGATTATGACCAGATAATCTGTATTAGTGATGTTGGTTGAAGGATTGATCAAAAGCACCAGGAAAAATTCCTCTTAATATTTTCTCAGCATGTTTCACGATCATCTGGGCTGGCAGGTGGAACTTCAGTTTAACGGCCGAGATACAGCACCTTTGACCGTGCAGCACTCCTTCACTATTTTGCTGGAGTGTGTTCAAGTCACTGCAGTCAGAATTGAACTAACGACTATCTGACTCAGAAGGGAGGTGTACTACACACCAAGCACAGCTAATGCCCATGCTGGAAGTGCACGTTTGGGGACATGAGGCAAGCACAGGATTGAGTTCAGCTGAGATGCAGTCCCTTCGGCCACAGACATTATTGGGAAGGCACACAAGAAAATAATGGCCATATAGGCTAGATACTCATGGACAACAAGGAAGAAGTCAAAACCTCCAGAAGAGGAGGGAGAATAGTTAATGAAAAATGAAAGAAAATTCTATTCTTCTGAGTAGCTGAGTTTAGCCGACCAGACTCAAACACAGCAACAGCTGGAGAGTTATGACTTGCTTCCTGTGTGCCTCTGGGGTGCCAGAGGCCTAGAATTAACAAGGATTCATGCTTATGATCACCAGAAAATGACAACTTTAAGGCCTCTGTACATGTATGTTGATTAAAGACATGCCTCAGAATTTGTCTTCGCTCTAACTCCCTATATAGGCAAGCAGCATGTTAACACTCAGTGCTTTGCATCACATGTTAAAAGTGGGCACTTGGGTGAAAGGCTGGAAAGTTGCCATCACCTGCTTAGTAGCCGGAAAGGAAGGTCATCAAATGCAGGAATTATATCCTAGTTACCAACACAGGGACAGGAGGAGATTACTTAAGCCACTTATGCCTGTTGCACCATTCGGTCCTTGTTCTAAATATTTCCTTCAACAAAAAATAAAAAATGCTGGAAAATCTCAGCAGGTCTGATAGCATCTGTGGAGAGAGAATAAAACTAATGTTTCGATGCTGGATTAGCTCTGTTCTCTCTCCACAGATGCTGTCAGACCTGCTGAGATTTTCCAGCATTTTCTATTTTTGTTTCAGATTCCAGATTCGCAGTAATTTGCTTTGATCCAAGATTTCCATATCAGATGAACATCAAGGTGGAGGAGCACAAAGTCTCAAAGAATTTTTAGTTTTAAAAAAAATTTGCATGTCAATATCCTCCAACACATCACAGATTATACAAATTCCAAACTCCAGCTCTAAATCTTCAAAGCTTGCAGTTTTCCACTCAATAATTCATTTCTTTCTCCCAAATCCATCCACGTTCTAAACATTGTTCAGCACCTCTTGCATTCTTTCTTGAACAGAAGACAAGAAAAAAAAGTGCTCTTTTATCAATGTTTCTTTCTACTGCCAACATTTTTTTCCTCTCTTGGTAATCATGTTTCTGTCTCTCCCTTTTGTAAATCAATACTACTAGTCTGTGCTATTCTGAATGAACCACCTTGTTCCTCCCAAGCTGCAGATACATCTGCCTAAACAGAGTATTCCTGATTCCACACCACACAGACTAATTACCTCATTCTCTTACTTCACACTTTTCCACCACCTGAAAAATGTTTGGGCTCTTCATCTCCCTCAGCCTTCCTTTCTCAGCTAAGCTTTAAAAGACCAACTCAATATCATCTAATCACTACTTCCGAATTTATTTCAATTTCTCATTGACTCTTTTAGTCTTGGTGTCAACCTGCACTAAGGATTCGAGACCCATCGACTATAATTTTATTTTTTAAAAATTCTACTCTTCCCATTGTGCATCAGTTTTTTTTTCTGTAACAGATTCCTCCGTCCACATTTATAATGGAAAAACCTATGTAAACTTACTGTTCTGTAATTACACCCTTCCACTATGGGAGGCACTACAGCATCACTGACAGTTTATCTTGATAATGAAGGCATGGGAATTTACATAAGCAACCCAGAAATAAAGAGATTGTATGGCTTTAAAAAGAGGACTGAATTACATCTGTACAAATTATCCTCGACTATCTAACCTGACCTCACCTGAAGATTACAACTGATCTTCATTCCCAAGTGTAACATCGTGGCAGATCAACTGATGATACTTAAAAAGTGATTGAAGGAGAACAGGGGAAGTCAGAAAATTCCCTGGCTGTTTCTGTGAATGGTTCCACAGCACTGGTGCGTCATAGGCCCACCTTCCCCCCCCCCCCCCCCCCCCACTCCCAGCGAATATTCCAAGGAATCCTGCACCCTTTCAAAGAAGCTAGACCACTCTGAAGGGGGTGTGTTCAAATTACATATGAAACTCTGTCTCCATGCAAAAATTTTCAAAATGGTGGCATGGCTCATCTGACAAAAAAAAGGAAAAAATCTGAGATAAAGTAAGAAGTACATAAAACACTTTCCAGACTTCAGGATCATCATCTGAATATTTAAACTATAGAACACTATGCTCACCACCTTCTTTCACACATGATAGATTCAGTCTTCAACTGGATACTGCCAATGCAGAATTTTTCTACATGTCCACCAAAAATAAATTCAGAGAATAAAACTGTCAACACTTGGAAAATGATCCTCTCAAATAGCCTGTACAACATGCACACTTAGGGAAAAATGCATTTTAAATATGCTGCATTTAAAAGCTGGTGTTGTGGTTTTTCAGCATCAGTCTCTCCATATGGCTGCAAAACAGCTCCTGCCTCCCTCTCGCAGGTATGAATCATTCTGCAGCCCTCAGTGTGACTACACTTACACTCTGTTTTCATCTAATTAAATAATTCCTCTGGATGCTTATTCATTCCCTTTGTGCTAATATCTCCGTCCCAAGGCCACCCTGTTCTGCCTCCCTGGAGTCAGGCTTATTCCTTTCCTAAAAAGAAAAACTTTATCCAATAAAAGACACACAAACAATATAAAGACACGATTTATCTTGCTGGCATTAAATGCCTCTGAGGTAATTAAAGATGAGCATCCGTTTGCTCGTTTTGAAGAACAGTTGCTATTCAATTAAATTCATGAAAATGAATCCTCGGGTGTCTCCTGGCCGAGACAGTTTGCATTGCTGCGGATGAGGTGAATGTGAAGGGGAAGGTGGATGAGAGAGGAATGAATACCCAGGGACATCCTTCAACCTCTCCCTGCCTGTGTTACCTGAGCTCCCGCTGCAGCCTCCTCTCCAGCTCTGTCTCTGCTCTTCTCTCGCTCCCCGCGCCTCCAGCTCATATCCCTGTCGGCAAGGCGGGACCCGCTTGCCCAGTCCGGCCTTCCCATTGGTCCAACCTGCGGGCGGGGACCGCCCCCCATCGCCCCGGCCTGGGTTTCGATTGGTCCACCCGCCTGTCCATTAGCTTTCTGTTGCAAAGCGGTGCCTGGCGACCTTTCACTGTAAACATTAATTAAAGCGAATCCGAGCGCTCCCAAAGTTGTGCTGCAATCAATGGATATTGCTGCATACCCTGCCCAGTTTATCCATTTTAAACCGGCTGGCTGTGGATTAATGATTTACAAGCATAGCATTTAACTGCAAAGTCGCACTCTGGATTTGATAGTGTACACCTCTAAATGGAATTAAGGCGATACCTGCATTCCTGTTACCTCCTCAGCGCCTCCCCAAATGATTCCCAGCCAATGAAATACTTTGGAATTGCAAACACCATTTCCCAATGAATTTCCAAGACAAGATCCCCCAAAGAATCAAGAACAACTTCTTCCCTCCTGCCATCAGACTTTTGAATGGGCCTACCTCATATTTAGTTGATCTTCTACACCCTATCTGTGACTGTAATACTATATTCTGCGCCCTCTCCTTTCCTTCTCCCCTATGTATTCTATGAACGGTATGTTTTGTCTGCATAGCGCTCAAGAAAAAATACTCTCCCCAATACATGTGACAAGAATAAATCAAATCAAAGAATAAAAGGTGTATCAACCCTTCAGCATTGGCCTCGAATCTCGAGGAATTGAAGATCAACCTCCGGAACATTCTGCGCCGTGTACAATCCTGGAGAAAAATCATAAGGACATTAAAAAATATTGCTTTTTTCGTCCTTTTCTTTGCAGTTTTCTCCCTATCAGATACGAAAATATTGAAATTGGAAACAAAAAGATTGTTTGGCTGACAGTCAAGCATCATCCAATTGAGTAATGAGTCTTTCTGCTTTCCAGTTGGCACAGGAAGAGAGTGTGTCACAAGGATGGATGTGTTGGCTGTCAAATGATTAAAATGAGGGGGGAAAAGTCACGTGAAGAAACATCCGGAAATACAGCTGACAATCCTCAAAAGTGAGATCAATGACCCGACAACATGGGCTGAGCTTTTTGGACATGGAATATTTTCAGCCAGGGATGGGGTGGTAGTCTCTTTACAGGTCCATCAGAGCAGCATGCCTTCAGGATCAATTTTCTGGAAGGTGACCGATTCACAATCTGCCTCTAGGTTCGCTGTCCAATGAGGGATGGCAGACAGGTTTAGGAGGATGGAGGGCTAATCATCTCACTGGCAGCTTTCACAGCCGCTGGAGTGCCAGTGTGCCGCTGAGGTGAACACTTCAAAGGAGGGTGGAGTGAAGTGGTTGAGAGAAAAGGCGAGAGGACCTTTGCCATCTCTGCACCCAGGCACTGTCTATGAGAGCAATTCTCAGGAGCTGATAAGCCTCTACCTGCGGATATCTTCAGGCTTGCCATTGGCACTATTAAAAGTCAGCAGCAGCAAGCTGTGTTTACCTTCAGGTTGACACATTCACATTGATCACAGCACCAACAGTGTTGA
This sequence comes from Mustelus asterias, assembly GCF_964213995.1. Taxonomy (NCBI): domain Eukaryota; kingdom Metazoa; phylum Chordata; class Chondrichthyes; order Carcharhiniformes; family Triakidae; genus Mustelus; species Mustelus asterias. The sequence continues at coordinate 27,096,301 of NC_135820.1, read as the reverse complement.
GGTGTAAACAATGAGCTTTAATGCAGCCAGGAGACAAACAGTTCAATACAATAACACAAAATGGCAGGTCCCACCAGTGTTAACATATCGTGGTGCACATTGCATCTTTTCCTCGTGCCACTTTAACTTCTCACTGAGCTGCAGCCTCTTCTAAGCCCAGGTTCTGATGCAAGTTAGGGTCTTTGTGACACTATCAAAATTGCAACACCCTTGGAAAATTGTTGATGATTTCCCATTTAATATTCTTAATTGGCTTCCTGGCAATGGTGGATGTATTGCTGTCACCACACAGCCTCTGATAAAAGTGAGTGGAGGTGGGAACGTGTCGAGGAACCAACACAATGCATTGTTGCCTGATTTTGATCCCCATCTCTATCTCCACACGTGCCACCAATTCTTCCCCTGCCACTTGATCGAAGGATGAATTGTGACCAAGACACTCCCTGCTCTTCTTCAAATAGTACCATGGGATCTTTACAATTCCACTGAACAAGGCAATGGGACCTCAATTTAAACATCTCAGCAGAAAGACGGCATCTCCAATACTGGAGTGTCCCTTCAGTACTGCACTGAAGTATCACTGTGGGTTATACACTCTAAGCCCTGGAGCAGAATGCTCTTAACTCTGAAGTTGGAGGGCTCTTATTGATCAACGTTGAAATTTGAAAAAAATAACTGGTAGGCAAATCTTCCAGAGGCAATATTATAATGAACTCAGTGATCTGTTGTACACTGAGGTAGGTGCCCTCTCTTTTCTGCACCCTTTACCATTGCAGCTCAGTTCTCCAAAATACAATGCAACCGATTCAACTGGAGATCAATGGATTCCTGTGGTTTGGAAGGGCAGTTTATCTCATGTTAATAAACTGAATAATAATAGTTCTGAATCAGACTTAATTCATTTCATGCTAAATTAAGGTACTGCTGCCCGCAACTAAGTCAGAAGATTACAGATTTAAGCCCTTCTTGGACTTTGAGTGCTGTGTTGTCAGAGTCAAATCAGACTAAACCCCCCCCCCCCCTCCCTTTGTTGGCTCCATTGATTCAGGTGGATGTTAGAGACCCTGTGGAATTCCCATTGTTCTAATCAACATTCCACCAACAACAACCATAATCAAAATTAAATTACCTGTTTATTCATCTGATTGTGGAATCCTACTGTATACAAAATGGTTGCAACAGACATCATAACAGCCACAGCAATTCCTTATATATGAGGGAATTTGAGATGTTTCAGAAGCAGAAAAAGAAATATTCAAAAGGACACAAACATGGTACGCTCCTGTGATTACATTCTTTGTCATCCAAGCTCATTTTCCTGCATTATGATCCCTCTAGCTACATTGTTAAAATGGGATTCTATTGGAAAATAGTTTGGAAAGTGCTACTCTAATTTCTATGCTAGCTGTCAGGAAGCAAGCACCCGCAGAAGTCCATATTCATGCACCTTGAGACTTGCCGGCCCTCCAGTCTTTGCTTGATCACCTACTGTTACAGATGTGCAAATGACCTCACCAGGTTTATTTATACCTGTAATAACTTTGGTTTGCCAAAATGTTCAGGTTAATCCGTAGTTGGGCTGGAGCCAGAGTTTATACTAAGTTACCAGTATCTGAAGATCAGCAGGCAGAAAAGTAGTTCCAGCACCAGAGTTTTTAATAGCAAAGTTTTTCTAAATTAGCAACTAAATAGCAGCATTGTTATCAATCACTGCACTGAAATATTACAGATGCCTTTCTACATAAATAGGAGCTGCAAATATCAATGTGTGTACAGTTTTCAGAATAGAATTTTTAATAAAATTAAACATTTAAAATTCATTTTAACAAAGGGAACTACAGTAGTTTGATGCATCTGTCTTCAATGAAGCATCTCCACCTAGTGGATTATCTGGGAAGTACTTGCTTTCATTTTTTTCATAGTTAAACTGTAAACTTAACCACCTGCAATCAAACTTATTCACACTGTGAAAAGAAAGAGGTTGAACTTACACAAAGTCTTTCAGTCACTTACTAGTACACAACTTGAATATTGCTAAAAAGAGAAACATGTTGCTAAAGCTTTTCACCTTACACTCATCAGCACGGTAGCACAGTGGTTAGCACTGCTGCTTCACAGCTCCAGGGACCTGGGTTCGATTCCCGGCTTGGGTCACTGTCTGTGTGGAGTTTGTACATTCTCCTCGTGTCTGCGTGGGTTTCCTCCGGGTGCTCCGGTTTCCTCCCACAGTCCAAAAGATGTGCAGGTTAGGCTGATTGGCCATGCTAAAAAAAAATTTCCCCTTAGTGTCCTGAGATGCGTAGGTTAGAGGGATTAGCGGCTAAAATATGTAGGGATATGGGGGTAGGGCCTGGGTGGGATTGTGGTCGGTGCAGACTCGATGGGCCGAATGGCCTCCTTCTGCACTGTAGGGTTTCTATGATCAGGACAAATGCAAGAATGCCCAATTTCAAAAGATCACAATTTTTACTGCAGGAGAAAAGGGTGTTGACTGGTTGGCAAGTTGATTCTAATTGGCTGAGACTTTGCCATAAAGAAAGCAAAGCAGAACTATTAGCTCCTCGTGCTTTTAGGTAATTCAAAATGATGCTAGGCTTGAACATATTCTTTACTATCTGCAGAGAATGGATCCCTGCCTATGGCAAGTGTTAATGAGCCACGTTATGAGCTTAAATTGGTTATTATTGTGTCTATTAGAGCACTCAGAATTGTTCAGCAAGAATCATATCTAACAGTAAATGTTTTGTTTTGGGTTTTACAAGCCCCAGTTGAGTACAGTCCACTACGAACAACTAGAGGAACATGTTGTTTGCCTCAACTGCCCATCATTGGGACATACAGCCTATGCCCTGGCATCGCATTAGTACTGAAATTCATACATGATTTTGCTCAGCACAGCTTGATGGAGGAATAGAATTAATCAAAGCTATTCTGCAGGGTAATCGCTATCCTGGATGGATCATTATTCACCATATTTGGCAAAAACTTGCAAATTGGCCAAACTTTTGGACCTTTACTCTTTCGGACCTGAAAAGTGCTCAGTCTCCTTCAAATTACCCTGGAAAGGCCAAGCATCTCAAAAATTTGAAACAGTTAAACTAGTCATTCTTTGTGGTTGCTATGCAGTGGTGACCCAAGAGATTGTTTCCACTAATAGGATGCAGTTATCAAACCAAAAAGACATTGTGCCGACTAGCAATATGACTTTGAGAAATATCATATACGAATTTCAGTGCTGGTACAATATCAAGTACGAAGGCCGTACATCTAAACAATTGGCAAACTGAATTAAACATGTTCCTCTGGTATGTAACCAACTGGGGCTTGCAAAACTCAAAACAAAACATCTACTTAGATGTGCTTCTGCAATTGGGCAGCGCTTACTGAACAATCCTGAGTGTGCTAACAGCCACACTAACAACTAATTTAAGATAATCAGTTGAGCTTGTAATGCAACTAATTCACACTTGCTCGCAGTGACATACATTCATACACAGGGACCTGTACCTCAAACAAAAAGAATATATTAAAGCCTTGCACCTGGGCAGCATGGCGGCACAGTGGTTAGCACTGCTGCCTCACAGCACCAGGGAACCGGTTCGATTCCCGCCTTGGGTCACTGTTTGTGTGGAGTCTGCACATTCTCCCCATATCTGCGTGGGTTTCCTCTGGGTGCTCCGGTTTTCTCCCGCAGTCCAAAAGACGTGCTGGTAAGGTGCATTGACCATGCTAGAATTCTCCCTTATTTTACCCGAACAGCACCAGAGTGTGGCGATTAAGGAATTTTCACAGTAACTTCATTGCAGTATTAATGTAAGCCTACTTGAGACACTAAAAAATAATCGTTTTTTTGAATTGCCTGGGAGCTTGGGAAGCCTATAGCACCCATTTGCTATATCCATGACAATGCCTCAGCCAATCAGAGGTGACTTGCTAACCAATTAGTGCTCATTATTTCCTGTGCAGCCTTGTCAACTCTGCAAAGTTTTCCTTACGAACATCTGATGCCAAAATTGAGATTAGTCAATTAGATCAGCCTGACATAGTCACACTCACTGAATCACACCTTACAGATAATGCTCCAGACACCAGCATCATTATCCCTGCATATGATCTGTCCCACAGGGAGGACAGACCTAGCAGAGGTGGCGGCACACTGGTATACAACTGGGAGGGAGTTGCCCTGGGAATCCTCAGCGTAGAAGTTGGATGACATGAAGTTTGATGACATCAAGTCAAACGTGGACAAGAAGCCTCCTGCTGAATACTCCTGCAGCCCTCACCCTCGCAGCTGATGAATTAATACTCCTCCATGTTGAATACCAATTGGACGAAACACTGAATGTGGCAAGGGCACAGAATGTACTCGGAATGGAGACTTCAATGTTCATCACCAAGACTGGCTCAGTAGCACCACCACAGACTAAGTTGGCCAAATCCTAAAGGACTTAACTGTTAGAATGGGTCTTCGGCAGGTATTGAAAGAACCACTGAGAGGGAAAAACATACTTGACCTCATTCTCACAAATCTAGCTAGGTTGGAAATCCTCTGGGCCCACTTTCTTGCATTAATATTAATGGATATCTTACTTAATGATTTAAACATCATCCAGGAGGCTCCCCCTGACTCTACACTGTGTACTTTGATTTTTTGACAGCCCATCCCATTCTGTGTTGAGTTTTAATCCAGTTGTCTCTGACTGGGCATTCAGATCTTTGGCTATTTCCCCTGGTCTTTACATGGTCATCCCACACTTGCAATGCTATTTCAATTTCAGTCACCATTCCATAGGAAAAGCATGTGCATCATTGAGAAATAGAAGTTGGGAGAAGATGGAAAAGGTTACGGAACCAAGCTATATAATGTTGGAACACAGATCAGCCATGGTCTAACTGAATGGTGAAACAGACTCATGGAATAGATATTCTGCTCATGTTCCTATAATCCTAGTCAAGAGATTCTCACCTTCCACTCTCTGGATGTTTAAATTTAGGAAAATAGCAACATTAGGAACAGGAGTATGCCATTCAGCTTGCTTCTCCATTCAATGAAATAATAGCTCACCTGTACCACAACTTTATTTGTCTATTCTTCCACGGGATGTAGGCTTCACTGGCTAGGCCAACATCCCTAATTGCCCTTGAGAAGGTGGTGTTGAACTGCTGCAGTGCACCTGGTCCAGGTATAAGTATAGTGCTGTAAAGAAATGAGTTCTAGGATTCTAATCCAACAATGAAGGAACAGCAATATAAGAACATAAGAAATAGGAGCAGGAGTAGGCCATCTAGCCCCTCGAGCCTGCCCCGCCATTCAATAAGATCATGGCTGATCTGATAGTGGTTTAGTTCCACTTACCCGCCCGCTCCCCAAACCCTTAATTCCCTTATTGATCAAAAATCTATCTACCTGTGACTTAAACATAGTTAACGAGGTAGCCTCCACTGCTTCAATGGGCAAAGAATTCCAGAGATTCACTACCCTCTGAGAGAAGAAGTTCCTCCTCAACTCTGTTCTAAACTGACTCCCCCTTATTTTGAGGCTGTGTCCTCTAGTTCTTGTTTCCTTTCTAAGTGGAAAGAATCTCTCTGCCTCTACCCTGTCGAGCCCCTTCATTATCTTATATGTCTCTATAAGATCTCCCCTCAGCCTTCTAAACTCCAACGAGTACAGGCCCAATCTACTCAATCTCTCCTCATAAGCTAACCCCCTCATCTCTGGTATCAACCTGGTGAACCTTCTCTGTACTCCCTCCAAGGCCAATATATCCTTCCGCAAATAAGGGGACCAAAATTGCACACAGTACTCTAGTTGCGGCCTCACCAGCACCTTGTACAATTGCAGCAAGACCTCCCTGCTTTTATACTCCATCTCCTTCGCGATAAAGGCCAACATTCCATTTGCCTTCTTGATCACCTGCTGCACCTGCAAACTGAATTTTTGTGATTCATGCACAAGGACCCCCAGGTCCCTCTGCACAGTAGCATGTTGTAATTTTTCATCATTTAAATAATAGTCCATTTTACTATTATTCCTTCCAAAGTGGATAACCTCACACTTGTCAACGTTATACTCCATCTGCCAGATCCTCGCCCACTCACTTAGCCTATCCAAATCTCTCTGCAGACTTTCCGCATCCTCCACGCAATTCGCTTTCCCATTCATCTTTGTGTCATCCGCAAACTTTGTTACCCTACACTCGTTGCAGTATATAGTTGCAGTTCAGGATTGTGTGTGGCTTGGTCAGGAATTTGAAGGTGCTGGTGTTCCTGTGAGTCTGCTGTCCTTGTCCTTCTAGGTAATAGAGGTGGCAGGTTTAGAAGTTGCTGTTGAAGGAACCTGGGTGAGTTGCTGCAATGCAACATGTATATAGTGCACACTGCTGCCATTTTGCATTGGTGACAGGAGTGAAGTTTTAAGTCATTGACTCAGGTGCCAATTGAGCATCTGCTTTGTCCTACAAGGTGTGGAGCTTCTTGAATGTTGTTGGAGCTGCACTTATCCAGGTAAGTGAAGATTATTCCATCACACTCCCAGTTTGTGCCTTATTGATGGTGGACAAGCTTTTGAGAGTCAGGAGGTAGTTGCTCACCTCAGAATTCCCAATCTCTGAACTGCCCTTGAAGCCAGACTATTTATACGGCTAGTCTAGTTCAGTTTCTGGTTAACAGTAACCCTCAGTACGTTAATAGTGGGGGATTCAGAAATGGTAATGCCATTGAATATCAAGGAGAGATGGTTAGATTTTCTCTTGTTGGAGATTGTCTTTGCTTGGTATATGTGCAGCACAAATGTTACTTATCACTTAGCCCAAGATTGAATGTTGTCCAAGCCTTGCTGCGTATGGGCATGGACCACTTCAGTATCTGAGGAGTTGTGAATGGTGCTGAACATTGTGTAACCATCAGTGAACATCCCCACTTCTGACTTTACAATGGAGGGAAGGTCATTGATGAAGCAGCTGAAGATGGTTAGGCCGAGGACACCACCATGAGGAACTCCTGCAGTGATGACATGGGACTGAGATAATTGACTTCCAACAGGTAGATGCCAGTATTTTAACCTCATTTGCTCCATATTTCTTGATTTCCATACCTAATAAAAACATATTTAATTCTGTTTTGAAAGATGCAATTAATCCCCAATGCTTTTTTGGAGAAGGAAGTCTAAATTTCGCTCTTGAAAAGCTTAGCTTTAAAATGATATCGCCTCCTTCCTAATTACTCTAGCAGAGGAAACAACCCAATTTCTACCCTATCAATTATTTTTTAAACACTTTGATCACATCACCCTTCAATGTCTTACACTCAAGAGTGTACGATCAGTCTAAATAATCTGTCCACATAATTCAACACTCTTAAGTTCCATTCTGGTGAATTCGCAGATCTCAAGCTTCTAATGTTTGAAAGTGAGTTTACATTGCCCATGTATGTATCCAAGAAAGAAGCCTCACAACACCAGGTTAAAGTCCAACAGGTTTATTTGGTAGCAAAATCCACTAGCTTTCAGAGCGCTGCCCCTTCGTCAGGTAAGTGGGAGTTCTGTTCACAAACAGGGCATATAAAGACACAAACTCAATTTACAAAATAATGGTTGGAATGCAAGTCTTTACAGGTAATCAAGTCTTAAAGGTACAGACAATGTGAGTGGAGAGAGGGTTAAGCACAGGTTAAAGAGATGTGTATTGTCTCCAGCCAGGACAGTTCGTGAGATTTTGCAAGCCCAGGCAAGTCGTGGGGGCTACAGATAGTGTGACATGAACCCAAGATCCCGGTTGAGGCCGTCCTCATGTGTGCGGAACTTGGCTATCAGTCTCTGCTCAGCGACCCTGCGTTGTCGTGTGTCATGAAGGCCACCTTGGAGAATGCTTACCCGAAGATCAGAGACCGAATGCCTGTGACCGCTGAAGTGTTCCCCAACAGGAAGAGAACACTCTTGCCTGGTGATTAGAAACATAGAAAAACTACAGCACAAAACAGGCCCTTTGGCCCCACAAGTTGTGCCAAACATATCCCTACCTTTTAGGCCTACCTATAACCCTCCATCCTATTAAGTCCCATGTACTCATCCAGGAGTCTCTTAAAAGACCCTATTGAGTTTGCCTCCACCACCACTGACGGCAGCTGATTCCACTCGCCCACCACCCTCTGTGTGAAAAACTTCCCCCCTAACATTTCCCCTGTACCTACCCCCCAGCACCTTAAACCTGTGTCCTCTCGTTTGTCGAGCGGTGTTCATTCATCCATTGTCGCAGTGTCTGCATGGTCTCCCCAATGTACCATGCCTCGGGACATCCTTTCCTGCAGCGTATCAGGTAGACAATGTTGGCCGAGTTGCAAGTGTATGTACCGTGTACCTGGTGGATGGTGACATCTTCTCCAGAGCCTTCAACATGTCATTGATGAAGACGAACATCTCGTCAAGGCCATCCCCACACCCCCACTTCTTGCCTTCAACCGCACAACCTCAAACAGACCATTGCCCGCAGCAAACTACCCAGCTTTCAGGAGAAGTGACCACGCAGCCCTGCCTCAGCAACCTCTGCAAGATGTGCTGGATCATCGACACGGATGCCATCATCTCACGTGAGAACACCATCCACCAGGTACACGGTACATACTCTTGCAACTCGGCCAACGTTGTCTACCTGATACGCTGCAGGAAAGGATGTCCCAAGGCATGGTACATTGGGGAGACCATGCAGACGCTACGACAATGGATGAATGAACACCGCTCGACAATCACCAGGCAAGAGTGTTCTCTTCCTGTTGGGGAACACTTCAGCGGTCACGGGCATTCGGCCTCTGATTTTCGGGTAAGCGTTCTCCAAGATGGCCTTCACGACACACGACAACGCAGAGTCGCTGAGCAGAGACTGATAGCGAAGTTCCGCACACATGAGGACGGCCTCAACCGGGATCTTGGGTTCATGTCACACTATCTGTAACCCCCACGACTTGCCTGGGCTTGCAAAATCTCACTAACTGTCCTGGCTGGAGACAATACACATCTCTTTAACCTGTGCTTAACCCTCTCTCCACTCACATTGTCTGTACCTTTAAGAATTGATTACCTGTAAAGACTCGCATTCCAACCATTATTTTGTAAATTGAGTTTGTGTCTTTATATGCCCTGTTTGTGAACAGAACTCCCACTCACCTGATGAAGGGGTAGCGCTCTGAAAGCTTGTGCTACCAAATAAACCTGTTGGACTTTAACCTGGTGTTGTGAGGCTTCTTACTGTGTTTACCCCAGTCCAACGCCGGATTCTCCACATCATGTATCCAAGAATCCATACAGCCCTCTCTGAAACAGGCATCAGCTACACAATGTAAGCAGGATTCTGCCTGACTGGAACCTCAACTGCAGTTACTAATCTTGGACCACACTTAGTCCAGCATCTGCCATGCATGTTTATTCGGGGGCAGAGCAGAACGTGCAGCAGGAAGAATTCGCTGCGCTCAGTGACCGCTCTTCCTTTCTGTCATTCTCCTACCTGAACCAGCTGGCTTGATGAATCTTCAGCCAACATATGACATGCCAAAAGCCTGTCACCATGAGTGCCAGTGGCCCTCTGCAGCAGGGACAGGGCCTGCTCAGGTACGAATAATCTCCTTCTGCTTTCTACTATTCTAAGGTTCTATTTGTTTCTGCCTAACTGTGAGACACATTTTGGTCCATCCCTGCTGTGACACTGAACAAGAAAATATAAACCACACTTGATGAAAAAGCAGACAAATGGATTGGTGGCGACATATGCCCTCCCACAACAACCCCACTAATTCCCACCGGGTTGGATTTTAAACTGACTTCAGTTGACTAGAATACATTGAGTAGAATTTTCCCAAAATTTGTTGAATGTCAGGCTCTGACTGAAAACTGGTGTTTATCTCGTGAGAAGCACAGCTGAGTTTTAAAGTTTGAAGTTTATTTATTAGTGTCACAAGTAGGCTTACATTAACACTGCAATTAAGTTACTGTGAAAATCCCCTAATCGCCACACTCTGGCGCCTATACGGGTACACTGAGGGGGAATTTAGCATGGCCAATGCACCTAACCAACACATCTTTCAGACTGTGGGAGGAAACTAGAGCACCCAGAGGAAACCCACGCAGACATGGGGAGAACATGCAGAATCCGCACACAGTGACCCAAGCCGGGAATCGAACCCAGGTCCCTAGCGCTGTGAGGCAGCAGTGCTAACCACTGTGCCACCGTGTCACCCCAAATTTTCTTCCATTCTGACAATAAAAATCTGGGTGCGTGTTTATGCCACCAATCATGTGGGGTGTGGGCCGATAGTCGGCAAAGCCGGCTCCACAGAGATCAGGAAGTCATCTTTTAAGAGCACCCCAAGCAGCAGAGTTAAAATTTCCCCAGGACTTTCCCCCCTCCCAACACAAAGGTATCAGGGCCTCTCCCTGCACCCCACCCCCCTCCCCCAGCACAACCATAGAATCTTTACAGTGCAGAAGGAGGCCATTCGGCTCATCGAACCTGGAACAACAATCCCATCTTGGCCCTATCCCTGTAGCCCATGTATTTACCCTGCTAATCTTCCTAACACTAAGGGTTAATTTAGCATGGCCAATCAACCTAACCCGCACATCTTGGGACTGTGGGAGGAAACCAGAACACCCGGAGGCACGGCGAGAATGTGCAAACTCCACACAGACAATGACCCGAGGCTGGGACGGAACCCAGGTCCCTGGGGCTATGAGGCAGTAGTGCCAACCACTGTGCAATGGGGAGGCTCTTCCTCCCCTGGCACAATCATTAGGTACCATCCCCCTCACTGCCCATGGTCAACAACCACTGCAGCAGGATCACCGGCACAACCCCCTCTCCAATGCCATGGCCCCCTCAATGCCCACTCTCCCTTCAATGCTGGGTGACCTCCCGCCCCCCACCCTCAAAGCCCATTCCCCATCACTGCCAGGTCCTCTCCTTCAAAGGCCTTGGTGCTCTCTCTCCTCTCAACAAAACACACATAATGGGTAAACTCTCCCCTCCACCCCCAATTTGGCTCTCAACAGGGCTCACCTCTGGCGCTGGCTGGCATAGTGCTAGGGGCAGTGCCAACCTGTGCCAGGGTGGGCATGTCCCTTTCTCCCCGGTGACAGATAGGTAACTACAGCTCGTCAGAGATCCCCTTGCCTGTTGTAATCCTTGCCAACGTGACATTACATTGGAGAGGTAGGAATGGTGTCACTATTGCGATGCAGGAAACATCACATCTGATATGTGCCGACATAGCAAGCTCCCAAAAACAGTAACATGTAATGGCAAATAACCTCTTTTAGCAAAGTTGGCTGCGGATAAATGTTGAATTCCCCTGCTGTTCTTTGAATAGTGGCAGGGGATTCTTTACATCCATCAGGCAGAGCAGACAGGGAGGGCCTTGATTTTATACTTCATCAGAAAGACAGCTGCTCTGACATTGCAGCACTCCCCAAAGTACCAGCTTAGACTTTGCACTCAGACCTCTGTCTTGAGACCGCAACCTACTGAGCCACAACCGCTGGGTGGAATTTTACGATCTCTTTACGCCTGTTCTGTGGCGGGAAAATGTTGTAAAATCAGGTGTAAATCAGCTAGCGCAAATGGCGCCCATTTTCGCGCCCATTCCCATCTTACCACGGGAAAACATTCGGCACGATCGGAATCCCACCCACAACGGACGAGACATCAATTTAAATGTTTTTGCATGCATTATAATGTCATTAGCGATCTTCACTCCCAACTGTCCCAGCTCGCCTGCCTTTACAACCTTGTTCGCCGCAACCGGATCGGTCTGGACTACACCTCCTCCATTAAAGTTGGCTTCTTGATCAGTGAGGGTGAGCGAGGAGGTAAGTTCCTGCGTTCAAACTGCTCTGTGCTGCTCAGAGGGGGTTGTTTCAGGTCGGAGGGCTGCAAATGTGTGGGGGGGGGGGGAGGTGGGGGGGGGGCTGTTCATCACGGAGTCCAACCTTGGAATCTCGGCAGGTCTGATCTCTGACCTCAAGTCTGAGAGATGCCTCTGGGTCCTAGTGCAAGAGGAAGAAACACTGTTGCAGGTGGGGGATGGGCTGGAAACTCTTTGAAGTGGCAGTGCTGCAGCCCCAGGACCTGTCAAGCAGCACTGTCTGTGGTCAATGGATTCTGGGTGTGTGTTAGTGGGGGGGCGGGGGAGGGGGGGGGGGGGCAGGGTCTGTGTTGCTGGGGGGCTGTGAGGGGGCTGTGTTGCTGCGGGGCTGTGAGGGGAGAACAGGGGGTTGTGTGGCCGGGAGGCTGCAGGAGGGAATGGAGGGTGTGTTGCTGGGGGGCTGTGGGGGAGGAATGGGAGTGCTGTGTTGCTGGGGAGGGGGCAAGCAAAGTTCTTTAACCTCTCCATTTTCTCTCCCTTTACCCAAATTCCTCCCCCCACCCCACTTCAGATTGACAAGGTGGCTTTTGGAATGCAACCCATTGATCTTGCTGTTCTTTTGGTTACTGCTGGAGCTGAGGAGGAGGAGCAGGAGGATGAATTGCGGGCAGAGGAGGCCCAGGCCTTACCACTCGCAGGGCGGGAGGGAGTCGGCCACCGGATGCAGGATGTGGCCGCCATTCACCCCGGGGTGGTGGTGGGGTTGGGGGGGGGGGGGGGGGGGTGCGGTTGGGTGCAGAAGGATGGAGCTGAGACCCTGGCAGTTCCACACACAGATGTCCTTTGAGCAACTGTCAGACATCGTGGTGCCGCCAACGCCTCTAGCTCCAAAAGGAGAGAGTGCAATGCCTGTGCCATTTGTTGCAGGACCTGTAACCTCGGGGCATGGGGGGCGGGGTGGGGGGGGGGGGGGGGAATTGATGGCTACCTTAAACTTTTATGCTACCAGGTCCTTCCAGACTGCCAGTGGAGACCTTTGTGGAATTTCGCAATCATCCGTCCACAAGTGTGTGAAGGCGGTCACGGATGCCCTGTATGCCCAGGCTGGCCAGTATATCAAATTTGACCTGGATCAGGCCCAGTAGGGGGCATGGGCTGCAGGATACACAGCCATCGCGGGAATGCCAAATGTGCAGGGGGCTATAGACTGCATCCACGTCACCCTCAAGGCCCCGGTCAAGAATCCAGGAAGATTCATAAATGGAAAGGGCTTCCATTCAATAAATGTGCTATGTGTGTGAACATTATGCACGTCTGTGCCAGACACACCGGCAGCGTGCATGACAGCTTCATATTGAGTTCAGATGTCCCGGCGGTCTTTGATAAGGAGTGCAAGGTGCAGGGATGGCTTGTGGGGGACATGGGGAACCCGCTTCAGACTTGGCTGATGACGCCTGTGCAGAGGCCTGAGACTGACGCTGAGACCCAAAATAATTGCCATCCGTCCAATAGTGGAGTGGTGCATAGGGCATCTCTGGACCGCTCTGGTGGGTTCTCCAATATTCGTCAAACATTGTGGTGGTGTGCTGTGCTCTACACAACCTGGCGCAGCAGCGAGGAGACCTTCTTGAGGACGACGTGGAGGCCAACCAGTCAGGCATTGCTGGGGAGGAGACCACCGAGCAGGAGGAGGAGGAGGAAGAGGAACAGCAACACCACCCAGGCGCTGAAGGGCTGGCAGCAGCCAGGGTCAGGCATGCAAGGGCAGTGAGTAAGGCCCTGATCAACACTTGCTTTGGGCAATAGGAGGCTGTGTTGCCTCTCGTGGGTTCTCTTCACCTGTGTCCCCCCACCCCCTCCCCCTGGAGTCCTACAATCTCCTGCAACATTGTAACCCCAGAGTGGTGGGCCTGGGTATCCTGTTGTTGTGGGAAAAATGCCACTTGTGAGTCAGGCTTGAAGGTTTCAACAATACAGTTTTATTTAACGAAGCTTCGTGGAGAAAAGGCACTGGCACTCCGCAGTGCTTCTAGACAGCTACCTTCTCTCAATGAGACAATAGGAGCAGTCCATCTTTATACCCTTTACACAATAGATGGATCGGACATCTAGCCATTATCGCATCATTGTAATCAAGTAGGTGATCGATCGTTAAACACATCGTTATAGACAAATACAGACAGATACAGACATAAGCATGTTAACATCGCATTGTTCTATGAATGGATACATTTTTTACATCAGTGACTATCAATGACTTTAGTTTCGGTCTATTCATACAGTAGTTTACAGTAATTGGTTTTCCTGCAGTTATGTATTCCCGATCCCACCTGTAGTTAATCTCATTATCTATCCCTATTGTCCTTATCTTTAAGCCCTGGCTGGCTTCCTGTCGGATTTGATTCCTGCATGTTTAACTTTGGATAGCTGTCTGTCCTTTATGTTTTAATCTCAGGTGGCTGTCTGTACCAAGTCAGTGTCCATTTAATGTCTCTTTCCCAGGTGACAGTTTGTGTGTCAGGCAAGCATCTTATGTGTACCCATCTGTATATTTTTCCTCCTTCACTGTGTTAGTGAGTTTCTTTGGTAGGCAGGAGAATGATGACGACTTGCTCAGCACCATTGTGATGATGCCCTGGTGCAAAGTAGTCTGACTCCTACCTGTGCATGCTGGCACCTGGGCCCACATCTGGGTAGTGGGTAAGGGATCACTAAACCCCCATAGAGGTCCCCGGGGTGGGTGCGGTGGGAGAGGGGAGGGAATCATTCGTGAGTTCTGGGGATGCCATGGCAGATGCTGTAAGTTGCTGCCATTGCATGCCACCCATTGTAGCCAGTGATTTATTTGAGCGCCTTCATTTTCTCAGTGACACAGCATTGAGGGGCCTCCCCCACTGACATCAACATGAAGGTCCCTCCGGCGACCGTCAGGGTAATGACGTTCCTGTTAGAGGGAAATCTGAGACAAATTAGTCACAGGTAGGTGGTGAAAAACATTTATTGGTGACAATAAAATTGTCTTATTGACAAGTGCTAACATAAAAACATGTGAACAGGAAACAAAGTGCATAAATACTCTATCTACCTAGTGCTGCCCTTCACCCGTGCTATCTTAGTGCTGCTACAACTTCTTAACTTTACAAGACCTACCACTACAACTCGGTGTCTCCTCCGGTTGTACATCAGAGGTGGAGGTGGCCAGCTGCCTACCGTGTCACATGGCCTATGATGACCTTGGCGAGCATCCTCTGGAGGGTCTGGACCTTGAGGGCCCTGGCTGGCTTCCAGGTCCCTAGGCTGCAACCATGACACCAAATAAACCTGTTGGACTTTAACCTGCTGCCCCTGAGATGCCCCTGTGTCAGGACGGGGGGAGTCAGAAGGTATATAGCCACAACCACAGTCTCCTGGCTGGAAGGCCCTGGCACGGGCTCAAGCCCTTCCTCCTGCCTCAGGGTTCCTGTGGGTTCCTGGGTCACTCCATGGGATGGCGGTGCTTCTGCAGTGAGCTCCAGAAGCTCCGGCGTCAACTGGCCCTGCCAGTCCAGGAGGACTGGGATGAAAAGGGTGTCCTGCCTTGCCTCCACCGCCTCCAGCAACCTGGCAAGGGTCAGATTCAGGAAATCTGGGTGCTGAGTTCATAGAATCATAGAAACCCTACAGTGCAGAAAGAGGCCACCTGGCCCATCGAGTCTGCACCGACCACAATCCCACCCAGGCCCTATTCCCATATCACTACATATTTACCCGCTAATCCCTCTAACCTACACATCTCAGGACTCTAAGGGCAATTTTAGCATAGCCAATCAACCTAACACGCACATCTTTGGACTGTGGGAGGAAACCGGAGCACCTGGAGGAAACCCACGCAGACACGAGAAGAATGTGCAAACTCAACACAGACAGTGACCCAAGCCAGGAATCGAACCCAGGTCCCTGGAGTTGTGAAGCAGCAGTGCTAATCACTGTGCTACCGTGCCGCCCCGTTCCTGGAGGTCATTTTTTCCTGCACTGCCTGCTTGTCTGTCCATCCTTAAGATTTTTATGGAGCTGTCCCTTGTTAGGGCAGATCAGCTTCAGGCAGTCTGGGCGAGCCAGGCGCCCGTTAGAACATTCCAGCGAGTTTAATGCAGTTTGCCTTGTTACCATGGAGGGGAACCCATGTCAGCACTTACAGGCGTGCTGATGGAGTGCGGGGAGGGTGGAATCTATGCCTCTGTAATGATCGGGGGCAGGGGAGAGGGTCACGTCAGGCAGCCATCGATGCCAGGAGGTGATGGGGGGCCATGTGAAAGTGGGTCCAATGGGGGGGGTAAGGGGGTCAGTAATGTTGGGGGACGGTCTTTGATGTCCATGGAAAGGAGGAGGCTATATCTGGCCTAGTAGAGCTCTGTAAGAGTTTTAACACCACCAGGTTAAAGTCCAACAGGTTTATTTGGTAGCAAATGCCATTAGCTTTGGGAGCGCTGCTCCTTCGTCAGATGGAGTGGATATCTGCTCACAAACAAGGCACACAGAGACACAAAATCAAGTTACAGAATACTGATTAGAATGCGAATCTTTACAACTAATCAAGTCTTAAAGATGCAGACAATTTGAGTGGAGAGAGCATTAGGCACAGGTTAAAGAAATGTGTATTGTCTCCAGACAGGACAGCCAGTGAGATTCTGCAGGTCCAGGCAAGCTGTGGGGGTTACAGATAGTGTGACATGAACCCAAGATCCCGGTTGAGGCCGTCCTCATGTGTGCGGAACTTGGCTATCAGTTTCTGCTCAGCGACTCTGTGCTGTCGTGTGTCATGAAGGCCGCCTTGGAGAATGCTTACCTGAAGATCAGAGGCCGAATGCCCGTGACCGCTGAAGTGTTCCCGAACAGGAAGAGAACAGTCTTGTCTGGTGATTATCGAGCGGTGTTCATTCATCCGTTGTCGTAGCGACTGCATGGTTTCCCCAATGTACCGTGCCTCGGGACATCCTTTCCTGCAGCGTATCAGGTAGACGTTAGCCGGGTTGCAAGAGTAGGTACCGTGTACCTGGTAGATGGTGTTACCATCTAAGTGCCGGATCATCGACACGGATGCCATCATCTCACGTGAGAACACCATCTACCAGGTACACGGTACCTACTCTTGCAACTCGGCCAACGTTGTCTACCTGCAGGAAAGGATGTCCCGAGGCATGGTATATTGGGGAAACCATGCAGACGCTACGACAACGGATGAATGAACACCGCTCGACAATCACCAGGCAAGACTGTTCTCTTCCTCTGGGGTAGCACTTAAGCGGTCATGGGCATTCGGCCTCTGATCTTCGGGTAAGTGTTCTCCAAGGCGGTCTTCACGACACACGACAGCGCAGAGTCGCTGAGCAGAAACTGATAGCCAAGTTCCGCACACATGAGGACAGCCTCAACCAGGATCTTGGGTTCATGTCACACTATCTGTAACCCCCACAGCTTGCCTGGACCTGCAGAATCTCACTGGCAGTCCTGTCTGGAGACAATACACATTTCTTTAACCTGTGCCTAATGCTCCCTCCACTCACATCGTCTGTATGTTTAAGACTTGATTAGTTGTAAAGATTCACATTCTAATCAGTATTCTGTAACTTGAGTTTGTGTCTCTGTGTGCCTTGTTTGTGAGCAGATATCCACTCCATCTGACGAAGGAGCAGCGCTCTGAAAGCTAATGGCATTTGCTACCAAATAAACCTGTTGGACTTTAACCTGGTGTTGTTAAAACTCTTACCGTGTTTACCCCAGTCCAACGCCAGCATCTCCACATCATGACTAGTAGAGTTCTGCCAGGAGAGCTTGCTTTATTTTTCGCTTTGTTTGCACATGTGCAGTTTGTGGCTCTGACCTGAGCTGCTGGTTGTCTAGCGAGTTAAGCCCTGTCCACTGCCTCTTTTGGCCAAAAATGGTCTAGTCCAAAATTTCAGAGAGGGTGCACAAGATTGGGCTTGAAAACTCACTTAAACAGATCATCCCATTTTCACGTTAGTTGGACACTTAGAAAAAATCTCGTAAAATTCCACCTAGTGTGTCCAGATTCAGGGTGTCCAGATTCAGGGTTTGCATCCCCTCACATTGCCCTGGCTGTGGGCCTGCTGTCTGCTCAGAGCAGACCTCATCAACATGGCGGAGCTCAGGGGACGGGTTCCTGCACTCCTTCAAACAAAGGGAAAACGAACAAAAAAAGCTATTTTTTCGTATAAATGAAGATTGAAAATACGTCTACTTGAAAAGGACCTAGGCCCTGAGTTGAGGTGGTGCAGCGTTGAGCTGAGGAATGTATCTGGGGGCCAGCTAGTCAGGTCTCGGGGTGGGATCGAGCGACTGGGAGACGGTGCCTGGCGACTGGAGGTGGGGCTTGGAGTTGAGTTGGGGCGGGGCTGGATCTCAGGGAGGGGCCGGACTGGTCTGGGGGCGGGGCTACTAGGGTCAGTTGGGGCGGGGCTAGTGCCGGAGCTGGATCTCGATCTGCGGGCGGTTGGGGGCGGGGCTAGGGCCGGAGTTGGGGCGGGGCTGGATCTCGATCTGCGGGCGGTTGGGGGCGGGGCTAGGGCCGGAGTTGGGGCGGGGCTGGTTCTCGATCTGCGGGCGGTTGGGGGCGGGGCTAGGGCCGGAGTTGGGGCGGGGCTGGATCTCGATCTGCGGGCGGTTGGGGGCGGGGCTAGGGCCGGATTTGGGGCGGGGCTGGAACTAGGTCTGCGGGCGGGGCCGGCAGTTCTGGGGGCGGGGCTGAGCCGAGCAGGATCTGGGGGCGGTGTAGTGGGGCGGGGCCTTGCGGGTCAGGGGGAGGAGCGTCACGTCAGTGACAGGCTGCGTCTCCTGGCAGCCTGGCACCGCAGCAATGGAGAGCAGAAGCCGGCTTGGTGGTTGTTTGGGTGTCTGTCAGCCTGGGATCAGTGCTGAGCCCTGAGGAGATCGGACTAGGATTTTGGGCAATCAGCCGAATAGCAGTTACGAGAGAAGGAGGAAGAGGAGCTGGGCCATGAGTGAGTTGGGCCTGACCCTGTCCTTCCTGAGGAAAACCCTGCTCACCCTCACCCTAGTGTTCTTTTATTACTGCTTCTCCATAGGGATCACCTTCTACAACAAATGGGTGACGAAGGTAAGCTAAGTGCATAGACCCCTGATGATAGCACCTTTCAGGACAACCCAAAATTGCTTCATTACAGTTTGATCACTGGTGTTATGTGGACGACAATTTGTGCACAGCATTGCTCCACAAACAGCAATATAATAAAAGTCCAGATAATCTGTTTTCAATGATGTTGGCTCAAGGGTAAACAAATGCCTTGAGTACTGCGTTATCAGCTTAGATTCTGACCCAAGTCTCTGAAGTGGAACTTTCTGACTTAGAACTCAGAGAGCTAGCACTGGACAAAGGACGGGCCCACTTATGCTTGCCCTGGCAGAACTGATCAGAAACATATGTTAAGTTAGATCCAACCTGATCAAGGTCGATGACAATATGAAACTTTGTAACTGGGTAGGGCTGAAATAATTGATTATTTCTGGAGCTCCGAAAGCTTTTGCTACCAAATAAACCTGTTGGACTTTAACCTGGTGTTGTTAAACTTCTTACTGTGTTTACCCCAGTCCAACGCCGGCATCTCCACATCGAGGGCTGAAATAGGCAGAGAAGAGAAACCTTGCAAGGCAATTAGCTGCAACTGTAAAGGATTAAGACGAAGTCTCAACAGCCAAGGATGTAATTGACAGTTCTTTCTGGGAAAGATTTAAAAAGGCTTGAACTGTATTTGCAGATTGATTCTTGAGGGAAGGACAGTGGTGATTAAAATTCCTCTTATTATAACCTGTGATTACTTTTCACATTTTCTAAAGGTTCCTGAGTTGTATGAGCAAATCTTCTGACCTGACTTTACTGAGAGGGGAAGGGTAATTTGACCAACTGCACAAACCAACAAATATTCATTCTGTTTGTTAGAAATCTGCGGGCTAATCTGATGAGACAAGTGCAAACATGTTAAAAAGGTGCATGATCACAAATTATATGGTTTCCTTTGAAGATCGGTATTAAACCTCACTCTGTTCTATAGTATGATACTTGTTGACCTACACCTGTATCGCAAACCATTGTTATACTTACAACTTTGATTATTGGATTTATCATCTGTTATCATTGGCTGCCTCTGGCTAGTCTCCTAATCCTTGTTTAGCAACATCACTCCTTATTTACCTTACAGGTTGGACTCCCCAAAGTGAATGCAGAATAACCGGTGCAGGACTAAAATGTGTTTATTACATTCTATCTCAGACAGCTTCACTTTTTGCTGAAGTTTGTTTCATTGTACAATGAGTGTTGTAATGCAATCAGGAGACAGAACTACCCTGCAACCCTGATATCTTGGAGTCATAGAGTTTTACAGCATGGAAAGAGGCCCTACAGCCCATCATGCCCATGCCAGCCATCAAACACTTATTAGTTATTATTGCAGGACAAGTACTAAACTACACAATTTAGAAAGTTCAGGTTGTAGTGTCAGTTGATGCAGCAGTAGGGTGAAATGGATAAAAAAACGAAAGACTTGCATTTATATAGCACCTTTTGCAACCTCCAGGCACCTCAAAAGACAGACAGTGAAGTACTTCTGGAATGTAGTTACAGTTGTAATGTAGGAAATGCAACAGCCAATTTGTGAATAGGGAGCTCCCACAAACAATAATATAATAATAATCAAATAATCTTTATTTTGTGATGTTGCCTGAAAGAGGGATGCATATTATCTAGGACATGTGGGGTAATATGCATGCTCTTCTTTGAAATAGAGCCATGAGATCTTTTACTTCCACCTGAGGAGGCACATAGGGCCTTGGTTTAGTGTGTCATTCATCTCAGACAGTGCAACATTCCCTCAGTCCTGCCTTCATTTTTGTACTCATGGATTCAATTGGCCTCAGGGACTTGGGAAGCAGAATTACGGCTCCTGATTAGCTCCCAACTAAATTGCGCTAATATTTAGAGATGACTACAAGATGCCCTCCCGTTCTGTGTGATGTTCAGTTTTCTCCTATATTCTTGCTCACCTAAAGTGGAGGGCTAAGCCTTCGATATACACTTTGAGGCATTTGTACATTAAATATATTTTCTAGCTGACTTGATAAGCTCTTTGAGATGCTGTTCATTGAAATAATGTGGAAAGTGTGTATGTGGAGTTTTCAGTCTGATATCTCTCCCTACCCGCCGCCCCCTAGCAGGATTGAAAAATTTGTTACTCCTTCATATGCTTACATATCGACTCGGCAGAGAAGAGCAAACTCATTTCACGTGTAATTTTAAAAATAGCCCAAATTTTTGTTCTGTTTTAAAACAAAAAGTAAAACTAAGTTAGACTTTTTCATGTTAAAGGAGCACAGTTTGATCTTAAGAGGGGATTAATACAATATATATTACATGATATTTTTTAAGGTGCATCATATAACATTTCTGTCAGTTATAGAACAGCATATCATTTAAAATCCCAGTGAGATTACCGGAAATTTATAATTGATTTTAATGATTTTTGTAATATATTTTTCCTCCATTTCTTAGAATTTTCATTACCCTATCTTCATGACTTTGGTTCACCTTGTGATGATCTTCGTGTTTTCTGGAATGAGCCGAACGCTTACCTCTTGGTGTACTGGAAACTCACGTATCTGTCTGTCATGGAAATTGTATATGAAGAAGGTTGCTGCCACAGGTACTTTATTCTCTACCCTTGTTCCTCTCCACAGCCCACCCCCGGGACCCAGACCAGGCACTCTCAGGCTGTGAAATTTATAAATTGGGAGCTGGCTGCAAAATATATGCATGGGCCCAGACTCCTAGTTTGAAAGAACTGTTTTCAGCTGGCACACTGTAGTTATATTGCTGGCTCTCCACCTCACTGAGTGCTTGTCGAAAGTAGCACCGTGTGTGAGCGTTTGTATGTAAGTATTCCTTGGATGGTGAATTTTTCACTGTTGTGAGAAATGCCTGAAATTTAAACAAAACAAGGTTTAATTGTCTAGTATCACTGCTTCTGTCCTGATATCAGCCCTAAAGCTCAACACCCCCTTACCCTCCCCTCCCCGTTTTTTCCCTCTACACATTGCATCACCTCGCAGTAGCCTATCTTCACCAATGCCTTTATCTAGTGCTCACGTGGAGTGTGTTGACTGCAAACACACTTTGGCTTTTAATAAAGACAAAAGATAAAAATGGTTGCATTTGTTGAGGCTTCAACTGCATAATCTTATTTTTCACCCATGTAAAGTTGTAGTATCACATACCTTATTATGCAATGTACCACATATGCTTAATCTTTAGTAATAGTCTTTTTCCATCCGCATTACATTTACTATCTTTAATCCTCATTAACATATGCCACTCTACCAAACTGTATACTTAATGTGCAAGAACAAACAACAATACAGCACAGGAACAGACCCTTCAGCCCACCAAGTCTGCCGACACAGGTGCCTCTCTAATATCATATTTTCATGCCTCTATGTGGTCCATATCCCTCTATTCCCTGCCAACTCATGTATCTATCCAGATGTCTGTTGAACGTTGTTATAGAATCTGCTTCTACCACCTCTTCCAGCAGCGTGTTCCAGGCATTAAGAAACTATATACCGCTACGGTGGCATTATATGGATGGTTTGTGGTATTGTAATTCAGTAATCTCTAATAATTGATTAAATCTGGTATCTTGAGGACTGCTCAATGATTTCAGGTTTATTGTTTGACCCAAACTGATTAAAAACGTCAGTAAACTTGAATCCCCTTGAGAATAAAGTGATGCTTGCTCTGAGAGAAGCAATGCAAGGTGAGTGCGCTTGCGCAAATGTGAACTTGTGTAAAGATGCCATCAAGATGACATCAGGAGAGGCAGTGAATCTGGAGAAATGGTTGAACTCAGTGGTGAGTTCAGAAGGTCTTGCGTGCCTAATTCAAGGATAAGATGCTGTTCCTCAAGTGACAGATGAGCGTCATTGGAACAGTGCAGGAGGCCAAAGTCAGTGAGAGTAGAGCAGAGAATTAAATGACTGCAGACTGAATTGAGGTTTTCAGCAAAGCAGTCACACGGTCTGCATTTGGTTTCCCCGGTGTCGGGCAGACAACATTATGAGCAGTGAATACAGTAAGCTAAATTGCAAATAAATCTCTTGGGAAGAGTGTTTAGGGCTCAAAATGATGGAAGGGAGGAGGTGGATGTCAAGTGTTACATTTGTATTTACATGCAAGGTGTCATAGGAATTGGGGGATGTTTGTGGAGTGTCTGAGAAGTGGACCAGGGTCTTGGGCTGGGAAAGATTTCTTCGGAATGCTGAAAAGAGAGGGAGAAGTGTGTAGTGTTGGCACCATGCTGGTGGTAGTAGAAATGGCAGA